>NW_026057580.1:30946971-31136323 GCF_023721935.1 Panthera uncia | reverse complement strand
ATGAAGTCAAGCTTTCACTTTTTGCAGATGACATGATATTATACATGGAAAACCCAATAGACTCCACCAAAAGTCTGCTAAAACTAATACATGAATTCAGCAAAGTTGCAGGATACAAAATCAATGTGCAGAAATCAGTTGCATTCTTATACACTAACAATGAAGCAACAGAAAGACAAATGAAGAAACTGATCCCATTCACAATTGCACCAAGAAGCATAAAATACCTAGGAATAAATCTAACCAAAGATGTAAAAGATCTGTATGCTGAAAACTATAGAAAGCTTATGAAGGTAATTGAAGAAGATATAAAGAAATGGAAAGACATTCCCTGCTCATGGATTGGAAGAATAAATATTGTCAAAATGTCAATACTACCCAAAGCTATCTACACATTCAATGCAATCCCAATCAAAATTGCACCAGCATTCTTCTCGAAACTAGAACAAGCAATCCTAAAATTCATATGGAACCACAAAAGGCCCCGAATAGCCAAAGTAATTTTGAAGAAGAAGACCAAAGCAGGAGGCATCACAATCCCAGACTTTAGCCTCTACTACAAAGCTGTCATCATCAAGACAGCATGGTATTGGCATAAAAACAGACACATAGACCAATGGAATAGAATAGAAACCCCAGAACTAGACCCACAAACGTATGGCCAACTCATCTTTGACAAAGCAGGAAAGAACATCCAATGGAAAAAAGACAGTCTCTTTAACAAATGGTGCTGGGAGAACTGGACAGCAACATGCAGAAGGTTGAAACTAGACCACTTTCTCACACAATTCACAAAAATAAACTCAAAATGGATAAAGGACCTGAATGTGAGACAGGAAACCATCAAAACCTTAGAGGAGAAAGCAGGAAAAGACCTCTCTGACCTCAGCCGTAGCAATCTCTTACTCGGCACATCCCCAAAGGCAAGGGAATTAAAAGCAAAAGTGAATTACTGGGACCTTATGAAGATAAAAAGCTTCTGCACAGCAAAGGAAACAACCAACAAAACTAAAAGGCAGCCAACGGAATGGGAAAAGATATTTGCAAATGACACATCGGACAAAGGGCTAGTATCCAAAATCTATAAAGAGCTCATCAAACTCCACACCCGAAAAACAAATAACCCAGTGAAGAAATGGGCAGAAAACATGAATAGACACTTCTCTAAAGAAGACATCCGGATGGCCAACAGGCACATGAAAAGATGTTCAACGTCGCTCCTTATCAGGGAAATACAAATCAAAACCACACTCAGATACCACCTCACGCCAGTCAGAGTGGCCAAAATGAAGAAATCAGGAGACTATAGATGCTGGAGAGGATGTGGAGAAACAGGAACCCTCTTGCACTGTTGGTGGGAATGCAAATTGGTGCAGCCGCTCTGGAAAGCAGTGTGGAGGTTCCTCAGAAAATTAAAAATAGACCTATCCTATGACCCAGCAATAGCACTGCTAGGAATTTATCCAAGGGATACAGGAGTACTGATGCATAGGGGCACCTGTACCCCAATGTTTACAGCGGCACTCTCAACAATAGCCAAATTATGGAAAGAGCCTAAATGTCCATCAACTAATGAATGGATAAAGAAATTGTGGTTTATATACACAATGGAATACTACGTGGCAATGAGAAAAAATGAAATATGGCCTTTTGTAGCAACATGGATGGAACTGGAGAGTGTGATGCTAAGTGAAATAAGCCATACAGAGAAAGACAGATACCATATGGTTTCACTCTTATGTGGATCCTGAGAAACATAACAGAAACCCATGGGGGAGGGAAGAAAAAAAAAAAAAAAAGAGGTTAGAGTGGGAGAGAGCCAAAGCATAAGAGACTGTTAAAAACTGAGAACAAATTGAGGGTTGATGGGGGGTGGGAGGGAGGGCAGGGTGGGTGATGGGTATTGAGGAGGGCACCTTTTGGGATGAGCACTGGGTGTTGTATGGAAACCAATTTGACAGTAAATTTCATATATTAAAAAATAAAAAATAAAAAAAAAAAGAGCAGAAGGTGCTGGAAAGAAATTTAACATTTCACTTTTATTCAAACTGCTTATAAAAATAATGCAAACTCATTACAGAAAACCTAAAATATAAAAGGCATAAAACCCTAAAAAAAAAAAAAATTTTTTTTAAAAAAATAACTGAGTGACCTACACCATTACTATAAGGTAGAGTTCTAGACACTCTATAAAATACGTATGAACGTTAAATAATGAAATTTATTTTTTTAATATTTCTAATAAAGACAGAACTTTGGTGACATAGTTCCATGCAACAAGTTACTAAAGTGTTTTCATATGACATTATTCCAGAAAATCTAGTGATTACCTAAAAGTGTAAATTACTTATTGATAATCCAAATAATTTCAAGGTATCATCAGTGACATACCATATTGTATCAGTGTTTAAAATCTAACTTAAAAGATATTGTAGCAGGCAATATATATTTTTCCTATTATTAGAAGTGATTTCTTGTCAAATTCTGAATTTTTATTAGAGCAGAGCTTTACTTTTTAATCTCTTTTTCAAGTGAATTTCCTCTTTGGTCTGTATCTCTTAGGGAAAGCACAAGCATAGTGAATGAAGGTGAATACCTTTGGATACTCATCATGTCCTATTCTTGGGCTAAATTTATGCCCTAGTTGGGAAACAAATTGTTTTCCTTGATCTAGTAGCCTTTGGGAGTCTTAGGTTAATTAGAGCTTTCTGTCAGGTCCTAAAACCCCCATTTGGGAAAAATTCTGAGCTACTCTGGATGGAACGCTTTCTAAAACTATCGCCTGGGACAACAACAAGAGGTCAGTCTTTTCTTGCTTCTGGAACTATGGGAAAAAAAATGTTATAGACAGCAGTGGGGTTTACTCAGGTTGTTCCCCTGAGAACCTTTGTTATTTGCCAAGTGATGTGTGGACAGTGATTTGATCTGGTCAGTCCAGCAAAGCAACAAATCTACTTCTATTCCTTTGTGGAATGTGCATGCTAACACCATCTGTATGCCTAAGAGAATATACTATATATTATTTTTATTATGTTTAAATTAAACATGATTGTTATGCTCATTGAAAAGAAAAATAGATTTTAAAATATTGTAAAATATTTGCTTTATAGGATTAGAGCTTTCAAGTTGAAATGATTTAGTCATAAGAGATTTTTTCCTGAAGACTGGTAAAAGTAGAGAAATAGTATTTTTTAATCATTTAACATTAGCATTCTGTGATTCACTAACAAATTATTTCCTCTATTTCCAATATACATTAAAAGATGAGTTTTAATAGAGAGAAGGATGCTTATATTCTTATAAGCATGTTTTTTGCCAATGCAAATATTATTAACAAATAGTACATTTAAAAGCTGTAGCTAAATATGTTGTTTACTGGATATACATCTGTTTGCCTCTTAGATGGTAGAATTATAAATGAAGATAGGATTTAAATATCATCTCCTTCTAACTTCATTTGACTGAGAGAGGAATTAAATTGGCCCTGAGTAATGCTGATCATCTAGTATCTTTGACCTTTCCACATATCCTGCATAGAAGAAGGGAGAGGAAAAATTTGAACAGGTAATAGGAACTGGCATACCATGACATTTAGTGTCTAAGTGAAGAACTATATTTAAAAAAAAGTTTGATTTTAATTAAAAACAAAATAACTCACTATGATATCTCTTGTTTCCAGACAAATATGAAATCCATGTGTTTAACATACCTTCCAACTAGATTTACCGACTAGTCTTGCTTTGTAAATTGTAATACACCCTACAGATTATAAGTTAAGCTCATAAGTATTCTGCCACCACCACCCTCTCCCTCTGGCCACCACTCAGAAACCAAAATCTGTTTTTGTGGCAGTGAATAGCATCCGCAACTTCTAGCTCTATGCAACCTGAACATAGCCAGAAGACACCTGACAGGAAAAAAGATAATGGAGTAGAGGACTAAATTCAAGGTAAAATGAGTCCGAAAGTACAAAAGTCTAGGCTGTGTCATGTAGAGCCTAAAGGAGAACCAGACTTTGCAAACCTAGCATTATGGATATCTGTTGATTTTTGTCTATCCCATAGCTGTCCTTTTCTCTTCTTGTCATAATAGAACTACTTTTTCTAATTGAATAAGGAGAGACTTGAAATTGTGTCCTTATAAACATGGTGTCTTATCAGAGTAGTGAATAAACAGGCCAAGACAGACCAATCCATTTACTTTATCTTCCTGTATAAAGTAATTGACCCAGACATGGGTCAAGCCATCAGTGTTTTCCATATAACTTCACTTCGACACAAAATGTCATAGTATGCCAGTTCCTATTACCCAGAAAGATAGTCCTTTTATACTGAGGTTGTGAAGCAGATATTATTTGAGTTTGGATTTGGTTGTGACCATTTTGCCCCTAATACAGGGAGCAAACCTATCTGGTATCTACCAAGACCTAACATTGTAAACAGCATTTGAGCTCCTAAGCACTGCAAATACTGTCTTTCACTAAAAGAAACCAAAAAAACAAAAACAAAAACAAAAACAAAATCCTGTACTTTGTCACTAAGTTTTGTTTGGCTGTCTTTCTGAAGTATGTTTAATATCATTGATTATTTTACTATTATAAAATTATATTCTCTCAGCTCAGTGGTTCATATTTACTACATCCTTAAACACTGTTTGAACAAACTTTCAAATTACTTCACAGTCGGAGCTTCAATCAACCTCTTCAAAGATGTAGAAATATGGAATGAAGTAGATTATAAGGGTAGTCTTCTGATAGCTTAGCTCCCACATTCACATAGATATTTGAAAGCTTAATATCTGGATTAATGAGTAATAGTTGATTTAGATCACAGATTTTATGTAGTATTAAATGTTATTACTCTAATTTTTAGCTTTTCATTATAAATTGAAGCTAATAATAGGTATTTTACTTATGCAAATATTAAATGAAGGGATATACAAATCCATTAGCATCCTGTTTAAGCTATAGTAAGCACTCACTAAACATATTTTATAATCTTCTATTTCTCCTCATTTTCCCTTTTTTAAACCATCACGATTATTATCAAGAAAAAAAATGTTACACTTAAAACTTTGATAATCTATCTGTAATAACCATTTGATTATCATTGTCCTTATTGACCCTTCAAGTACAACATTGTCTACAACATCCTTGATTCATTCCATTTGGGAAGGCTACATCTAGGAATATAAGGAAGAAAGAAGAGGACTGAGATGCCAGTGTCTTTGATTTACCATAACACAATAGAGAACATTCTTATGAGCAGTGATGCACATGACAGAGGATACAACTGACTATATACTCTGGTCTTAAAAGGTTTAGGGTATTCTAAGCTGTTGAATTTAAGAAAGCTGAGGTTACATAGGTGGTTGTCTATGTGTGTTTGTGTGTGTTGGAATGGGAAAGTAATCGAGGCAGCATTATTTTACATACGGTAGATTTCTAGAACTGTGACTTCTTTACCATTGGATAATATACCATGGCAGCCTTGCAGTGCTTGTTGTCTGTTTCCAGTCTATCCTGAAGTCAGTTATTGTAAGAAGGAACACTGCTAATAGAGAGTAGGGAAACAATGCTGAGCCATTGAATCAGGATAACCCCAATCCAAAGGAAGGGGGTAGAGAAATGTGGAACCTGAGAATAGGTACAAACGTTGTGAAATATGTTTCCTTCTTCATTTCATATTGTCTTTTTTACTACTTTAGTCTTGAATTATTTTACTTTTCTCATCTCCTTATCTTCCTCTTCTTAATTTATCACTATTTTCTAGACTTTTGTAGCCTTTATCTTCTCAGCGTTCACTTTTCTTTTTTCTTTTGCTTAATTGACTACTATCATTTCTGTCTTATAATTTAAATTTTTGAGGAAAAAAACCCCACAGAAAACTGAGTAAATTGTATAACCTAAAGTAAAATCACATTGTATAGGCAGAGATCCATTATGGCTTATTTTATTTTACTTTAGTTTGAGCATTTCATTTAGTTATAACTTGTGCAAAATGTATTATTATTTAATATAAAAATTACACATAGCATAAGTAAAAATAAATAGAATAGTTTGGATCCCATAACCCAATTGCTACATTAGATTTCTAAAATAAATAACTAATAGCAATGTCAACAACTTCTAATGTATTTATGAGAGAAAAAAGAAGCTATGTATTTTTTTCACATAGATGTTTGGGAAGAGCCAATAAAGGGTGTGTGTGTGTGTGTGTGCATGTGCGTGTATGCATGCTTGTGAAGAGACAGAAAGATTAATTTTAAAGAACCGATTCACATGATCATGTGATTTTGACAGTTGGCAAATCTGAAACTTACAGGGCAGGCAGGTAGACTGGAGACCCCAGGACAAGCTGATGTTGTAGTCCAAAGGTTATCTCGAGGCAGATAACCTCCTGGGTAATATCAATCTTTTTTCTTGTAAGACACTCAGCCTTGATTGGATGAAGCACTTCTACATTATGAAAGATAACATGCTTTATTCAAAGTCTACCCCTTTAAATGCTAATCATATTTAACAATATACTTTTACAGCAACATCTTGACTGGTGTTTGAGCAAATCTGGGTGCCATAGCTTATTCAGGTTGACACATAAAATTAATCACCACAAATCAGTCCCTTGGTGATTTAGCTCCTATACACATTTCCTCAAACCATACTTCAAATAAAGACAATACTAAGGTATTTGATTAGGGGTACCCAATGGTGATACTTGGCATATGTCTATTGCCACATAATGCTATGAACTATCAGTGTTTTTTGAACTACTAGAAATACGGTTATTAATTACCTTGAATCTAATCAGACTAGATAGAGAACCAATTTCAGAAATTCCAGAATCAATTCAGAAAACTAATCCTAAGACTCTGTTTTTCTAGAACCATTCTTGGCAGTGGAAACCTGTATTAGTTAGGGGTTTCCTTAGAAGTAGAACCAATAGAAGATATCAGTCAATAGATAATATCTATATCATTTATCTCTATCTCTATCTATCTGTATCTATCTACCTAGAGAAACAGAGAGAGACAGAAATTGATTTTAAGAAACTGGCTCACACCATGACCTAAAATTGAATGACCTACTGATCTAGTATACTAGAAAAGACATCAGAAAAAGACCGCTTGGGCACTTGGGTGGTTAAGCATCCAACTCTTGATTTTGGGTCAGGTCATGAGCTCAGGTTTGTGAGTTCGAGCCCCACATCAGGCTTCATGCTGACAGCACGGAACCTACATGGGATTCTCTCTCTCTTCCTCTCCCTCTCCCTGCTCTCTCTCTCTCTCTCAAAATAAATAAACTTAAAAAAAGAAAAAGACTGCTTATGAACCTTTAGAAGGTTGTTAACTACCATTACAACACTTATATTAGAAATTCATACTTTGGTCCATGTTTCCCAATAAAATAACATCACCATCCAATAATAATTGGAAAGAATTGGAAAGCTAAAGATCTTTAACTTAGGTTCTATAGACATTTTCCAGACGGTCCATGGATCTTTATTGCTTACCTGGATTCTTGAAGCAAGTAGACAAACATATGAAGTAGACAACTTCCACTCAAAAAGCCTGGAATATAGTTATTATCTATATTACAAACTCCTTTACATAACTCTTATTACCTTTGATTGGACATTTTATATTTACTGGTTTCAGTTCACTTGTATTTGACTAAATCTACTATGTTTATGTATCAATAATGAAGTATTTGTTAATGAAGTATCAATAATGAAGTATTTGTTAATTCAAGATCCTACCTATTTAATTCAGTCATATCCCTACCTATTTAATTCACTTCTCCGTTATTAATGGTACAATTTGGAAATCTGTTGAATATGTCATATATTGCCAAATCCTGGGTAAATGCAAATAATAGCTGTATCTAAAATTAATGCTACTAAAATGAATTTAAATTGTGGATCTTCTAATGAATGAATACATTGCCTTATGTAATAGCTGAATGGTATTTATTACTGAATATTTAGGACAGGCTTGGCACAACTATACCTGTGTACCAATTAATGACTGTGATTATATGCATTGGTCCATCCTGCAACCATATTTCCTATGCATCATTTGTACCCACAGTTTTTTAGTAATAATTCAATTCCAATTCCAAAAATTAAAAAAAAAGACTATACATTTAAAATGAGTTTTTTTCTATAACTGAACAAATAATATATTTTGGATGTACTGGTGTACATTTGCTATTACAATCCACAGAGATAATATACAGCTCTTCTAAATTTGCTTGATCACATTTTCTATGTGATCTTCCTATACAAAAATCATATTCTTTTAAGTCTACCCAGTGCTAATTGTTCTGTAGGGATATGAGACTATTCCAGGCATATAAAATACACAAAGTAGCTAATTTCTCCTTACAGAGTATATGAAGGTATAACTATCTTCTCAAGAATATGGAGTTGGCTTCTAAGGATATTGATACCATCAATAGGAGTTGGAGTTGGAAAACTTTGGTTGGCATCAAAAATCTATCTTTCACTTTGACTGATATGCTACATTACATAGCCTAGTTTTGATGCATAACAAATGCCTTAGCCCAAGCAGTTATGGATAATAGATTGACCTCAGATCTTCTTTTGGCAAACTGAAGAGGTGGGTCTTTGCATCACTGTTAATATTTCATGTTATACTTATATCAACACTCAAAGAATGTGTAACAATCTATATCCAAGCTCAAAGACTAAGTGACTTGTCTGTTTAGATGGGCTCAGAGTACATTTGGGATCTCTTTACTTATTCAGGCCTACACAATCCTGGTTCCAGAGTATTACACAGTTTTATTTATTTATTTATTTATTTATTTATAGGAACTTGTTGATTTCACAATTGTCCAATCTCTGTGAATCAAAATGTTAAAGTCTTCTACATAGTCACATCCTGACAGCAAAAATTACTAAAATACAAAAAAAAGATAAAAATAGAAGGGAATAATTCTGATGGATATTCAAACAAAAAATTGAATCCTTGTAAACAAAATCTCATGTTAAAGGATAATCAACAATAGAGGTGAAGATTTGGATAATCTTTATAAATATCTCTTGCAGCATTTGTTGAGTGAAAAAATAACAGGAAAAAGAACTACTAATAATAAAATAATAAAAATGATAAATCTCACACTCAAAGAAAAAATGCATTATTTTGTAGCTATTGTAACAAGTATCAGACTGCCTTTAAATTTCTATAATTAATTAAGAAAAACTTGTTTCAGTAAAAGTACTTTACAAGCCAAACAATCAATAACAGCCCCTTATTTCTAAACCTCAGCCAATCAGAAACATACCCATTTGAGTATACATACTTCTTAGTGTTATTCAATCAGCAACAGTCTTATACAAGTAACCACATGTTTACAGATGATCTCAAACCATTTACATTCCTCAAAATCCCCAGGTAATAGCAGCAGTCTTCTCTACTTGTAGAGACTGTATCTGGTCATTGTGACTCTCCCTAAACAATAAGTTCAACTTTGTTCTTTATTTTTTATTTTCTCTTGAGATATTGAAGGTGATCACATTGTCATTTGAGATTAGAATAACAATGTATTTGTTGGGGTGGTGGTGGAGGTGTGTATATACAGTAATATGTGCACACTAGATCTTTGATTTATTAAAATAACTTTTAAATTATTTTTTTCTTCATTAGTGTAACAAAGGAGTTGAACTGTATCATTTTTAAGTTGCATTATAGTTCAAGATTCTATAATCTAACACATGCATATGTCATTGAATTTCAGTATAATGGATAGTTAAAAATTTTTTTAAATGTTTATTTATTTTTGAGAGAGAGAGAGAGCATGAGTAGGGGAAGAGTAGAGAGAGAGGGAGACACAGATCTGAAGCAGGCTCCAGGCTCCGAGCTGTCAGCACAGAGCCCAATGCTGGGCTCGAACTTGCAAACAGTGAGATCATGACCTGAGCTTAAATCTGAAGAAAATAATATTGATGGGTAGCATTTAGGAAAATTATTATTCTGGTAAGCATTTAATTTCCAAATTACTGAATAGCTTACTTTCAGGAAAATTTCTGTGATGGTATTAAAAGAAAACATGAGCATTTTAAAAGAATCTGAAAACATTATCTTCATGTCCCAATCTCTTTTGTTAACCAGGTAGCAAGGCAAGAAAACTAGA
Organism: Panthera uncia; assembly: GCF_023721935.1. Lineage (NCBI taxonomy): Eukaryota > Metazoa > Chordata > Mammalia > Carnivora > Felidae > Panthera > Panthera uncia. The sequence continues at coordinate 31,126,167 of NW_026057580.1, read as the reverse complement.
GTAGTTCATTATATCTCCTTGAATCTTAGTCTCCACGTTGGTATAAGTGAAATAAAAATATTTACAAGTTATTTGGAGATTAAATGGGGAAAAATTATGTCTACACATAGTACTTAATACAGAATATTTGCTATCATTTTTCTACATTCTCCAAATAGGGATTTATACATTGATTTTTTTTTCATTTTAATTTATGTGTTTTCATCCATTCTTCAGGCAGGCTGTTTATCCAAATATGTTTATTTTTCTGATTTAATATATGTGCAAAGGGAAACATGTATGTTAATGCCACTTTATTAAAATTAATCTGCCTTAAAATCTTCACCCCACCCACATCTCTTTCATAAGAGAATTGGCAGAATTTTATTCAGCTAAATCAGCCTCTCAGTTGTACTTTTTTTTTAATGTTTATTTATTTTTGAGACAGAGAGAGACAGAGCATGAATGGGGGAGGGTCAGAGAGAGAAGGAGACACAGAATCTGAACCAGGCTCCAGGCTCTGAGCTGTCAGCACAGAGCCCGATGCGGGGCTTGAACTCACAGACCGTGACATCATGACCTGAGCCGGAGTCAGAAGCTCAACCGACTGAGCCACCCAGGCGCCCCACATTGTACTTTAATGAGCCTTGTAATATATGTTCATTCAGAACTTTCAGTTCAACTCAACTGTACATTATAAGCTATATAGCTTTTAAATAAGAAGAGATGTAGATGCTGACAATAACAACTATTTACTAGATGGTAGCTGACTTTGACTATTATCACTTAAATATTTTTATTTTGAATTTGGTAAATTAAATAAGCATAAATGATGTTTTCAAATGTTTTGATTAAGAAAAATGAAACTCTCGGGCACCTGGGTGGTTCAGTCGGTTAAGCATTCGACTTTAATTCAGGTCATGAACTCGCAGTTCATGAGTTCGAGCCCCATGATGGGCTCTGTGCTGACAGCTCACATTCTGGAGCCTGCTTCAGATTCTATCTCCCTCTTTCTCTGTTCCTTCCCTGCTCATGCTCATGCTCATGCTCAGTCTCTCTCTCAAAATAAAGATTAAAAAAAATTTAATGAAACTATTATTAGGGAATTAGTAGTATAAAGACACAGGAAAAATTAAAGAACTCAGAAAAGCTGAATATTAAAGTAGTGGCAGTGATTTCCTTCTTTTCATAGACCATTGGAACTATTACTGCTTCATCTTTATGATATACTCACATTTTTCAGATCACATGGAGGTATTTCTCCCTTAAAACCTGAAAGAAGTTAATGAATACAGAAATTTAATCTTTTTATTTTCAAATTATACATAATTATGGGACTGTCCAATGGGATAAACACAAGAAAACTCCATAAACTTATTTGCGACTGAATAATTCTTAAAATATGTGGAACTTCTCTATGAAGATGTTGGATCTGGATATGGACAGAGGAAGGCAAAGGACTAGCCAAAATTCAGATAATTTTCTGGGTTTAAAAAAAGGTCAACTGTAAGCTATCAGTGCTGTTGAGGAAAGAAAGGTTGTATTTAAGTCCGTAAAAACCAAAAGCTACAATAATACATTTGCTGGAATAACATTTCTTGCTTTCCTTTGCTGGCCTTAAAAGAGAGAGAGAGAGAGAGAGAGAGAGAGAGAGAGAGAGAGAGAGAGAGCGCACCAGCTATTTTATCAGCAAAATGAACTTATTCAGAGATAGCAGAGAATTTCACTTAGAGACAAGCAACTTATGGCAAACTTCAGGCAAGTCCAGAGAGAGGAAAGGGGCTTGCTTTGTGGAGAGTAAGAGCAAGTTGGGAGGGATTGTTTCAGACTTCATGGAGGTGATGATTTCTCATTGGCTGGGTTGTTGCTAGGCAAGGAGAAATCTTTCTTCCTCTGTTGGGCTTTGTAAAGTAAGCTTCCTCCATTTAGGATCTAAGAGTGTGCAAGAGCTCCTGCTCAGGGCTTCCTGACTCCATATTTAATGAGGTTTATTTTATTTTCTTTCATACCTCCTCCCTACAGTTTACTAAGAAAGGATACTGAAGAAATAAGTGAAAAACAGAAAGAAATTGCACAATTTTGCCTTCTGTGATGAGTGGAAGTCACCGAATCCCTAGAGACACTGTGGTGAAGGCTCCTCTACACTCTAAGCTCAGATACTTATGAGATCACATACCTTTGGTAGTATCATGAACTTTGGAGGTGTGTATTTGGACTGACCAGAGATTATCTCAGTTTACTTATCACAATTTCTCAGTAGTTGTTGACATCTAAATTATTGCTTCCTCAATTTAATCACCAGAAATAGAGAAGAGCTTACATTCTCAGGGGCATGGGGAAAAGGAATAGAATCCAACAAAATAACACAGTAGCATATGTCAGTTTACACATATAAAAATAATGGCACATTTAAAATGTTGAAAGAAAAAATTGCTCAAATTTGAGTTCAATATTCAGCAAAATCATCCTTCAAACTAAAGTTAAATAAAGATAGTAGTAGGTAAATTGTAAATAACAGAATTTATTATTTGATGTAGATAACAAAAAAAAAAAATTAGTAGGTCTCCATGCTGAAGAGAAAATGTGTCGATTGGAAACTTGGATCTACAAAAATTATTGAAAAGCACTGTGAATGGCAAATAAGTGGTAAATATAAGACTATATAGTTTTTCTTTTTGCTAATTTTATTGAAATATATTTAATTTCTCAAAAGAAAACAATTACATTTTATGTGGATGTTTAAATACTACATAGGTTTAATTTTAAAAATGGAAAGAAGATGAAAGTCATGAAATTATGTTGCTATAGCTCTTATATTATGCATGACATGGTAGAATATTTGTATGAAAATCTCTAATGAGTTAAGAATAAATGTTAAAGAAAATGCTTAAACATAATACAAAGAGAGAGAACAGAAATCTAATACCAGAAGTAAGATGAGACACTTAGAAGTGATAGCTAATCAAACAGATGACTGAAAAGAATCAAGTAAACCTAGAACAAAAGGAGCAAAAGGAAGAGAGAAAGAGAAGATAGGCTGAAACCCAAACATATCAATATTTATATAAATACAAATATGTCACCTATTTCAATTAGAAAGGAAAGAGTTGTCACATGTGTTAAAAAATAAAAGATCCAGCTATATACTATTTATGAGAGATGCAATAAACATAAGATGATGGGAAAATGTAAGCACTTATCAAAAAAATGCTGATGTGGTCAGATAAACTGATGTAAAAAGAAGTGGTATTACCAAATTTAAAGATGGTTATTTCATAATGATGGGAGTCAATTCCTCAAGAATCCTTGGTAACCCTAAATGTTTGTACATAATAGAGTTTAAAATATATGAAACACATTTTCAGAACTACAGGGACAAATTTACAACAGTAGTTGGAAGATTTTTACTCTTAGTTATTGAGGAAATAAATAGATAAAAATTCAGTAATCAAATAAAGTGTATGAAAATGTTAATCATCCTGACTTTATAGATGTTATATAAAAATACATGTAACAAATTTGAGTATACATTACTTTTATGTACGATTATAAATTCATCAAGATAGACTACTATATGTGATGGAATATAAAACATGCCACTAGATTCAGGTTATTAAACCATACAGAGTTTGGTTCTCTTACAAAAGAGAAGACTTTTTAAATTCTTTCTTAAATTCTTTTTTAAAAATCTTCTTGAAGTTATCTTTAAAATATTCTCTTAAATATTCAGAAACTATGGAAAACATTTCTGAACAATGCATGGGTCAAGGAAAAAATTCACAATGGGCATTAGAAAATATTTTGGGGGCACCTGGATGGCTCAGTTGGTTAAGCATTCGACTTTGGCTGAGGTCATGATCTTAATGGTTCATGACTGTGAGCCCCACATCAAGCTCTGTGCTGACAGCTCAGAGCCTGGAGACAGCTTTGAACTCTGTGTCTCCCTCTCTTTCTCTGTCCCTCCCCTACTCAAACTCTGTCTTTCTCTGTCTCTCAAATATAAATAAATGTTGAAAAAAATTGTTTTTAATTAAAAAAAGGAAAACATTTTGAACTACATAATGGTGAAAATATTATATACCAAAATTGTGAAAACACAGTTGATGTAGTCCCAAGAGGAAAATTCATAACTGTTAAGTGTTTACAGTAGAATAATAAAAAAAATTTAAATAGAAGATTTTAATTTGAGAAGTTAGAGAGAGGAAAGGAAATTAAACAAAAAATGGATAGAAGGAAATTATTAATACAGAAAAATCAATGAATTAGGAAACGATTAAGCAAAGGAAAACATTGTGTCTTTGAAAAGATGAATAAAATTGATAAATTCCTAGCAAGATTATTAAATGAAGAAATAAAACGTGGAGAAAATACAAATTATCATATCAAGAAGGAAAAAAGTAGACATCACCAATAGTTTTACACATATTAAAAAGAAAGTAAAGGAGCATTATGAATAACTTTATGCTAACATCTAAGAAAACATAGATGAAATAGATTATTTGAGAAATAAACAGTCTATAACCTGTAAGTGTTAAAGTATATTTACCTGTAATTACAAGTCTTCCGAACAAAACCAGCAAGTAAGCAAATACTTCGTGGCCCAGAAATTTTTACTGGTAAATAGTATCAAATGTGTAAGGAAACAAACACAAACAAAACACTGCACAGCTTCTATTTTTTTATTTTGTTTTATGTTGTCTTCATAACCCTAATCCTATTAACCTGACAATGGCATTTCAAGAAAAATATATAAATAAAACTTTCTAACAAAATAAATTAGCAAATCAAATTAAACAGTACATTGAAAGGATATTCCTTCTCAAGCCAAATGGGAATTCATACAGTGAATGTAAGTTTACTTCAAAATTGAAATAAATAATCTATATGCTACATTTACAGAAAATATCTGAGAAACTTACAAACCTCAGTGGGGCAGAAAGAGTATTTAACAAAACTCAACATCTGTTCATGGTTCAAAAAATTTTTAACAAAAACAAAGAAGAGAAAAAATTCTTGGCGAATAAAACTGGAGAAAATTTCCTTAGTCAGAAGTCTTCTACAACAACCTATAGCTAACATCATCCATAATGGTGAAAGACACAATGCTTTCCTGTCATTATTAGAGGAAAATACATATGTGTTCACGATCCCTGGATATCCTTGAAAATATAAAATGCAAAAAAATAAAATAAAATAAAATAAAAAGAACTACAAATATAAATGCTAGGAAAAAAAAGGTATCACCATTTGCAAATGAAACAGCTATCTACTTAGAAAATAGTAAAATAGCACTATCTTATATAATACATAAATTCAGCGAATGTTCAGGGAAAAAGATCAGTGTATATAAAGAAGTTGTTGAAATATAATAAAACACTGGAAAATAAAATGAAAATACCAACATAACTACAATAGCACATAATACCTAAGGTCAGTTGAGCAAAAGTTTTCCAGACCTCTGCACTGAAAACAATATATTGCAGAGAAAATTCAAATAAATGATATGGTGATTTCTCTTACAAGTAAATGGCATAATATGCCATATGCACATGTAAGAAGACTAAACTTAGTAAAATGTCAATTTTCCTCACATTATAAAGATTCAAAGTAATTTCAATGAAATTCCAGAGTTTTCTTTTCCCTTTCTTTCTTTCTTTCTTTCTTTTTGTCTTCTGTTTTTGTTTTTGTTTTTTAGAAATTGTCAGTCGGATGTGAAAATTTATATAGAAACATGAAGTACCTGGAGAATAGTATGGAGGCTCCTCAAATAAATAAAACTAGAACTACCCTACAACCCAGCAATTGTACTACTAGGTATGTATCCAAAGGATTCAGGAATGCTGTTTCAAAGGGGCACATGCACCCCTATGTTTATAGCAGTACTATCGTTAATGGTCAAAGTATGGAGAGAGTCCAAATGTCCATCAACTGAAGAATGGATAAAGAAGATGTGGTGTATATGCACGCACACACACACACACACACACACACACACACAATGAAATATTACTTGGTGATTAAAAAGAATTAAATCTTGCCTTTTGCAACAAGGTGAATGGAACTAGAAGGTATCATGCTAAGCGAAATAAGTCAATCAGAGAAAGGCAAATATCACATGATTTCATTCACATGTGGAATTTAAGAAACACAACAGATGAACATAAGGGGAGGGAAGAAAAGATAAAAACGGAGAGGGAAGCAAACTGTACTCTCTTAAATACAGAGAACAAACTGAGGGCTTCTGGAGGGGTGTTGGGTGGGGGGATGGGCTAAATGGGCGATGGGCATTAAGAAGAGCACTTGTTGGGATGAGCACTGGGTGTCATATGCAAGTGATGAATCACTAAATTCTACTTCTGAAACCATTATTACAGTATATGTTAACTAATTTGGATTTAAATAAAATTAAAAAAAACAGACAAAACCAAAACAAACAAAAAAGAAATGAAAAATACCTAGGGTAGCCAAAATAATTTTTAAAACTTTAAACTTGGAGGTCTTTAATTATATGATTTTGAGTTACTACAGACTACGAATAATTAAGAAAATATAGTTTTGTTTTGGAATCATACTTTAGTGGAACACAGTAGCATCCAGAAATAGACCTTCTTCTTTCCAAACAAATGATTATTTGAAGTGTGCCAATTCAATTCAATAGGGGAAAAGAATGTGTTTTCAACAAATGGTACTGAAAACTAGATGAACATTTGGAAAAGTAAGCAAACTTGGCACACCAAACTATATAAAGATAATAACTGGAAACTGGTTATAGTCCTAAATGTAAAATCTAAAAATATGAAGCTCCTAGAATAAAACATAAGGAAATATCTTTGTAATATTTGGCTTGGGCAAGGGTTTTCTAGATCAAATGCAAAATCAATAACCACAAAAGAAAGAACATGACAACCTGAACTTCATTAAAGTTGAAAACTCCTGTCAAAAGACCTGAAAAAGGAATCCTTTAAAAAGGAGGAAAGCCACAGAATAAGAAAATACAGTAATACCTTGGATTGCGAGTAACTTGTTCTGTGAGTGTTCTGCAGGATGGGTAAACCTTTCTAATAAATTTTAACTTGATAAATCAGTGATGTCTTGTATTTGCAAAAACAAATACTTGACAAAGGACTTATTTCTTTAATATTTCTGAAACATTTACAATACTTTAATGAAAAACCACCTATTTTTAAAAGTTTTTTTAAAAATTTTAATTCTGTTATAGTTAACATACAGTTATATTAGTTTCAGGTATACAATATAGTGGTTCGACGATTCTGTGTATTACTCAGCACTAATCATGTTAAGTGTGCTCTTAATCCCCTTCACCTATTTGACCCATCCCGCCACCCACCTCCCCTCTGGTAACCATCTGTTTGTCCTCTATAGTTAAGAGTCTGTTCTTGGTTTGTCTCTTCTTTTCCCTTTGTTTATTTTGTTTCTTAAATTCCACATATCAATGAAACCATATATTTGTCTTTCTCTAACTTATTTCACCTAGCATTATACTCTTTAGATCCATTCGTGTTGTTGCAAATGACAAGATTGCATTATTTTTTTATGGCTGAATAATATTACATTATATCATTATATTATATTATAATAATATTACATTATACATTAGAAAATACCCAGTAGTGCAATTGCTGGATCATAGGGTAGTTCTATTTTTTTTTATTTACAATTTTTTAAACATTTATTTATTTTTGAGAGACAGAGCGAGACAGAGCATGAGCAGGGGAGGGGCGGGGGGGGGCACAGGTTCTGAAGCAGGCTCCAGGTTCCAAGCTGTCAGCAACTAGCCTGACACAGGGCTCAAACTTACAGACCGCGAGATCATGATCTGAGCTGAAGTCGGACGCTTAACTGACTGAGCCACCCAGGCACCCCAGGGTAGTTTTATTTTTAATTCTTTGAAGAACCTCCATACTGTTTTCCACAGTGGCTGCATGAAAACCCTATTTAAAAAAGAGATTTTAGTGACTTCTGATTTTGCCTCTGATGCATAAAGGATTGGAACTTATTATTTCTGCTCTTACAATGAAGAAAAAGCTGAAAGAACTGAAAATCAATAACTTTACTAGGACTTTTCAAAGAATTTAGGTTAGAGGGCAAGCTGACCCCCCCCCACCCTCCCAATCTGGACAGACAGGTGAATGTAGAGAATCACAGTGAAATGTGCTTACTTGCAGGCGAAGCTGCTGGAATCGTAAACTGGTGGTGTAAATGGTGTAAAATAGCACTGGTCAATGCTGAAGGTAAAGAAGGTAAAATGTAGATTAGTGTGAGAATATGAAACTCATGGTGGTCACAGTCTTTGGGAGCTCTCACACTTCTCTGGATTTTGACTTTAGGAACCCTACAGGTTTCTCACTGAGAACAGTCAGAAAAGCCCTCATGTTTCTTGCACGCAGAGGGAATAGATGATTATTTTGAAATATATCCAGAGTGTTCTCCAGTATAAAGGCCTCTTAAGCAGGAGAGAGTTTGCCAGATGTTTAAGCTACAGGAGAAAAGAGAACCCAGCTCCATACACCTGTAGCTTTTCTGTCTCACTTAGAGGGGGAAAGGGGGGGGGTGAGTAACACAGCTGAAAGACATAGCCCCAATACAGGACTGAGAGTAAATCAGGAATATGGCACATTTGCCGCATCAGCAAGGCAGCAATAAAATAACAATGTATTTTAGCTGGAAAATCTTAAGGCTCAGACTCTAAGATGGAATTTTTAGAGAAATTCAGACAGAAGGAAAGAAAAAAAATAGAGGAAATTGAAGCATTTTACACCTGCAGCTACAGCAAACACTAAACACAGACCCATTCTTAGCAGGATTGACATAAATAACACAAAAGACATATTTACTTCCATTCCTATTAGCTTGTACATTGCATCCAGCTTTTAAGAAAACTTAAAGAATGCTAAAAAGGAAGTGATAATGTGGCTTGAAGAAACAAAGCAACCATCAAAACCAAACTCAGATATGGAAAGAGCTTTTGGAACTATCAGACCAGGATTTAAAACAAAACAAAACAAAAAACAAAAAACCTGTGAATAATATGGGAGGGACTCTCTTGGGAAAATTAGGCAATATGCAGTAATAGATGGGTAATGCAAGTAAAGAGACGTTATAAGAATGAATGAAAAGAAAAAATCTATAAATCAAAAAGTATAATAGAAATAAAGAATGCCCTTGGGACACCTGGGTGGCTCAGTTGGTTAAGCATCGAACTCTTGATTTTGGCTCAGTCATGATCTCACTGTTTGGGAGTTAGAGCCTCATATCAGGCTCTGTGCTGTTAGTGCAGAGCCTGCTTAGGATTCTCTCTCTCTCTCTCTCTCTCTCTCTCTCTCTCTCTCTCTCAATATCTCACTCTCTTCCTCTCCCTCCCCACCCCCCAAAATAAATAAATAAATAAACTTAGAAAACAAAATGAAGAACACTCCTGATGGACTCATAGTAGATTGGACATGACAAAGAATAGCACCAGTGAGCTTGAAATGTATCAATAGAAATTTCACAAACTTCAATGTAAAGGGGAAAAAAAGTGTTTAAGAAGAAAGAAGAGAATATCTAAAAACTTTAGGAGAATACTAAATGGTGTAACATATACATTATTGAAATAACAGAAGAAGAAAGAGATAGGGAGCATAAATAATATATGAAGTAGCTACAACCAAGAGGAAACTCCAGGAACACCAAGCAAGTTAAATAACAAAACAAACAAACAAACATAAGTCCACATGTGAGCATATCATATTCAAATACCAAGGTTAAAGGGAAAATTTTGAATTAGCCACAGAAAAGGAAAAATTCTTTACCTGCAGAGGAATAAAGATTAGAACTACATTGGTTCTTCTTATCAGAAACTATGCAAACACGAGAGCAAAGTGAATATTTAAAAGTGTTGAAAAAAAGAAAATATGTTAGTTAGAAACACTGGAAAAACATTCATGTGCCTATTAATTTGAATCCTTACAATAATTAAAGTGTAAAATTACTGATCATGGGGGAAAAAAATGAATGACTTTCACAAACATAATGAGCCAGACACAAAGTAATGCATACAGCATATTTTCTTGTATATAAATAAGTAACTATGTTTTTAGAAATAAAGATAGTGATTATGTGGGCAGAAGGGATGATTAGTTAGGGGCAGATGTGGGTATTTGGGATGTTGGCAGTGTGCTATTTCTTAATTTTGGTGGTTTTCATTGGTGTATTCACTTTTTAGCAACTCTTAAGAGTTGTATATTTATTATTTGTGATTTTTTCTGTAAGAATATCACAAATTTTGATACTTACTTAAAGTTCTGAAAGTTACTTAAACAACCTAGCCATATATTCACTCAAGAGAGACTACCTCGTGCTTTTACCCACATTCTGTGGTTTAGGACTTGTGATTAAGCCAAGGTCGTACAAGTAAATAGGACCAATGCACGTAACAGATGCTCTCTGGGTGCTGTTCTTCTGAACACCTTGTAGGATTAGTTAGTGTCCATGCTGCTAAAGAATTATTCTCAAGTCACTGAATCAGCATAAAGAACATTATAAAAATTACAGAAAGCTGTAGATCCTAACAGCATACAAATGTATACATTTTTCACTTTCCATTAGAATATATCAAAGTGAAGTCTTTTGAAATATAAGAACATTTTTTGTTGTACATACACAGGTAATAATTAGTACTTTCATATTTTAATTACAGAAAATATTCTGGTCTTCCCCGTTCCACCCCCACTGTCTGTAGTGATTTTATTTTAAGAGTGTAATTTTATTCGATATTGATTAATATTGAAACATTGTTTCTTTGATATTATTTTGACCTGGATAATCCATTCATCTTTTTAAACTCATAAACCAGTCATGTGACAAAGCAAACCATTTTAATTATGACTCATCTATCTCTACAATGGGACTTAGCATGTGCAAATCCAAATAGAATAGTCCATTTAAACTCATTTGATCTCAGAGTCATTTTAATTTTTCAACTATGGAGTCTGATCTCTAGGTTTATCCATAGCTTTAAGTGACATTTAGGTAAACTCTTACAAGATACTGTAGTATTTACTGTTTTCAAAGAATTTATTGATTTCTTTTCTTTTACATTATATTTAAAAAGATATGAACATAAATTCTGGTCTCTTCATGTACAGTAGCCTATGTGGTGTATGAGAGAAAATCTGTAAGTTCAGGCTTTATGTTTGAAATGTGTCAATAGGTTTAACATTTCTTCCTCAATTTTGAATGCTTTCAAAAGCTTGGAAAGAATAATGTCAATCAAATTTCTCAAGATTTATGTCCTTCGGACTGAGTTTGTGTTTCTGCTTTGGTGTGCTCCTACTGCATATTAAAAGTGAGATTATTTAAAAAAAAAAAAAAAAAAAAAAAAAAAAAAAACCTAAGATGAATTATTCTGCTTGAACAGACCAAGCTGTTCTAAACAGCCTACTGCTGACAGTGCTTAACTAAAGTCAACAAAGAGAAGATAAGGCTTACTGGTATTGTTTGTTGAAATATTAATACCAATTCCAGCTGTAAAAATGATAAATACTTTAATAAAGATAGCTTGTTCCTCACCAAAGTTTGCAGTACTCTTTATTCTATCCATGCAGGAATATTCCCAGCAGACAGATTTAATCTCACAAAAGATATGGGTTACTAAAATGTGGCTATCTTACAAATGTCCTGAAAGCTTTTAAAATAAACACCCAGAGTATGTTAGCTCTATTTCATATCCTTTAAAATTCTACATATCCTTGCCAATTAGTTGTTTTTAAAAGAAGTACTTTATTTTTGTTTAAGATATTTACTTTGCATGTGTACTTACTTAAGAGATGCTTATTTGTACATCAGTCATATGGAACTTTTTCGTTTGCCTTTTTAAAATTTCTGTTTTGTTTGTTTTTGTGCTTTTGTTGTTTTGGAAAATACATTAAAATGAACTACATGGAGTTAAGCGGCAGCATAAATTATGGAGGATTAGAGAGTTAAATTGTTGAATTGAACTTGGATGGTAGAAACATTAGGTGCTAATTTGTTGGCAGAGAGGCTCTGTGCCATGTGCTGTGTGTATGCTGATAATAAAAGCATTAGATGAGGCCAATGCCACTTCAGTTTCATGAGCTTTTTATGTGACATGGCACATCAAATCTGCCAAACACAAGACCATCTGGAAAGAGAGTACCAGTCAGGAATCTGATCTTATTTGGAAGAAAATAATGTCCGTGAATATTAGGTGTAATTGAAGGTCAAATGAAGATCCACACGAGAAACATACACAATTGCAGTGTTTCTATGTGTGGATCTTTGCTCAAATATATCTAGATTACTATTAATAAAAATATCCACAAATGAATTATGTTGGTGCAGAACAAAATTGTCTTTGGCAAATCATTGAAGATAATTTTTAAACCCCTTTTGACTCTAGGTCACACATTAGTAGAAGGAAAAATTACTCAATAAATGTTACTGGGACATTGAAGCCATTTTTAAAAACAGAAAGAATTTTGGTTCACTTCAAAACAAAATAAACTGCAGATGTACTTAAGACTTAGAGAAGCCTAACCGTATGAGGTCTACATCATCAGTTTAGTGAGTAAACCTACATTTTCACTGTTCTAAAAATGCTCTTTACTTTGCCTATTCATTTCTTCCCTAACCCCTGGCAACTGCTGATCTCTTCATAGTTTCATCTTTTCCAGGATGTCATATAGTTGGAATCATGTAGTATGTAGTTTTCAGATTGGCTTCTTTCACTTCAATAATGAAATCTCAGTTTTCTACATGTCTTTTCCTGGCTTGATAGCTCATTTCTCTTTAGTGCTGAGTAATATCCCATTGTCTGGACATACCACAATTTATTTAACCTTTTCCCTATCAAAGGACATCTTGGTTACTTCCATGTTTTGGCAATTGTGAATAAAGCTGTTATAAACATTTGTATGCAGGTTTTTCCTGTTAATTTAAGTTTCCAATTTCTTTGGAAGACTACTGCAGATTATTTGATAAGCACATGTTTAGCATTGTAAGAAACCACCAAACTGTCTTCCAAAGTAGCTGTACCATTTTCCTTGCTTCTTTGCTCTCGGTTATAGTATTTTGGTCTTTAGTGTCTTGGCAAAATTGCTATACAGTGTGTCTGTGGTTCCCCCTTTTCTTAAGATAGTTCAAGGGATTTCTTTGTTTTATTAAAAGCATTATTGATTACTCGTGAAATGCTTTAGAATAGATATCTCTTCACCTTTTTTTTCCCCTTTTCATGAGATGATTAAATAAAACAGTATTTAGATTCAATGTAGATATTTTGCAATGTACAGATGAATCATTTTGTACATTCTGTACAGCAGAACTTTTATGGCATAGTTTTCTGCATGGTAAAATGATGCTGGCTTAAAGTTAAGTCAGTTTTGTAATACTGGCTATTGGTAGAACCAAACTGTTACTTTTCAAAGTATGTATGCTTTATTTAGCTTCAATGTTTGGCACCACAAATGCAATTATAAGAAGTTTCCTGACTTGGAGGATTGATAAGCACTAACAGAGCCCTTTTGAAAGAAGAAATTACAAATGATCAACATTTCCCAAATGTCCTAAGAATGTATTGCATTATTGCCAGCATTTATTGGAATCTTCTCCATGCCGTAGCCATAATTTGTTAGCCATTCCTTTTGACTCAATTTAAAAATAAAAGAACATGTGAACTAATGTGGCCCAGAGAGGCTATGTGACAAGTACAGAGACCTAGAGCTAGTTAGTGATAGAATGTAGATCCTTTATTTCCCAAATAATATTCTTCATGGGTTTATTGCAAGACAAGACTTATAAATGTTCACTGTAACTCCAGCTCAAAGCGCAGTGTGAATATGGGGACAAAGGCACACCAACACCTGGCTTCTCTAGGCAACTAAGATTGTATTTTCAGCTATTTCCAAACAGTTTATTCTGTAATTACAGTTCTTTGAACTCTGCCCGAGGTGTCATCTTCTAACTGTATACCTTGTCTTTCTTTTGATTTTCCTGCTACTCTGGCTTATGTTAATAAAATCTTTTCATCTTACATTAGTCTGCACTGAGTGTAAATCTCTTGCACCAATATAATAGAATAGAATTCATTAATTTTAAAATGGATTAAAATCATTTTAGTCACTCTGGCCTGGAAATCATTCATACTTGTCAGACAATTGGGATAAAACTGATGATCTGTTATCCAGAAAATGCTCTGTGAGTAGTAATACTTAAGATTCAAATTATCTCAATCATGCCGCTTAATATATTGGTATTAATTCATTAATACATGAAACATTAAATTGATATAATCACCCAAAACTGCACAAGATATTCATCAATATAGGTAGTTGTAATTTAAAATATGTCTGCTTTTGAGGAAAAAAATTACTGTATTTCATGCAAAGTAGAGTTTGTCATATTGGTGTGTGGCACTATTTCAGCAAGCCTATTTCCATCCTATTCTTAACTCTGTACCTTTGGAAGATTTATTGTTTCAGTGATGATTAGGTAGAAATGGTAATATTTCCACAGAAAATGTAAGAGAGTATATTAGCTTATGTAAAGTATGGTTTTGACAGAAAATTAGAGCTGCTTAAGAGAATGTCACTTCAGTTTCCCAGATCATCAAGGAAAGAAAAATAAAGTAGTATGATTATTAGGTGATAAAATACTTTTGTATGTGTATACTTTTATGGGATAGCTATATTCTGTTCTTTACGTTTTCACCTAAATGCTTCATAGACACTAATTTTAGATCATTAAAAGTAGCATTTTATGTTATAAGGTTATAAGACTGTGGGCAGAACAGCTCTGTGGCTTCCTCATGTGAAAATGTGTTTGAACATAGAACATAAACATGTTTTGTATGTTGAAGTTTGTGTTGATAAAATGTATAGCATCATACTGAAATCAAAATATCTTTCTTCCAGTAAGAAATAAGGTGTAGTGTGAATGCCTGTTCTGTGGAAAAGAAAGCAATAAAACAATGTTAAGATTATATTAAGTGCATAAAAGTTATAATATAATGTAAATTATTTGCCTTGTATCTCTGAAAGCACACTTTAGAGTTCTCACATTTTAGAGCTCTTTGAAATAACTAATAGATAAATAAAAATTCAATAATAATTTTGTGGAATTTAACATACTATAAACATAACACTTGAATCTGCATACACTTAAGTTTACTAGAGAGGCACTTTATAGTCAAATTTTAGTTATTTAGCTTTGTTTTAGACATCTAAAATTGTTGATATTCTTCTTGGTCTATCCAATAAAGCGGGGCTATATGAAATAGGATGTGTGTGTGTGTGTATGTGTGTATGTGTGTGTGTAAATAAGTAAATAAGTGAATAAAGTGTGTATGTGTGTCTGTGTATATAATTTTCCTAACATTATAAGTATAAAAAATCCCACTCCTGTCTTTAAGTCAATGCCATTCTAAAAATGCAAAAAGAGAAAAATTCCTTTGTGAACAAAAATTTATTTGTGTGTGTCAAGATTAATTTTATGTGTCAACTTGACTGGGTCACAGTGTGCTCAGACATTTGGTCAAACATTATTCTGGGTGTGTTTCTTAGGATGTTTTTGGATGAGATTAAAATTTGAATCAGTAGATTGAGTAAAGCCAATGCCCTCCTTAATGTGGTGGCCTTCATGTAATTAGCTGAAAGCTTGAATAGAATAAAAAGGCAGACTCTCCCATGAGTATGGGAATGCCTTCTGCCTGATTATTTGAGCTAGGACAACAGCTTCTTCCTCCCTTTGAATTCAAATCCAATCACTGGTTTTTCTTTTTTTTTTTTAATGTTTATTTATTTTTGAAAGAGAGACAGTGTGAGCAGGGGAACAATGAGAGAGAGAGGGAGACACAGAATCTGAAGTAGGCCCCAGGCTCTGAGCTGTCAGCACAGAGCCTGACGTGGGGCTCGAACTCACAAACCACGAAATCGAGCTGAAGTCAGATGCTCAACCTACTGAGCCACCTAGATGCCCCCAGTGGCTGGTTTTTCTTAAGCGTCAAGTCTCCTGGTTTCAGACTGGAATTATGCTATTGGCTCTCTTGGCATCTAACTTGTCAACTGCAGTTCTTAATAATTCTCAGCCTCCACAATGTCATGAATCAATTTCCTTATAGTAAATACTTCTCTATATAGATAGATAGACAGATCTATTGATTCTGCTTCTCTGAGAACCCTAATACTTTATGCAACAGTAGTATCACTGTAGATCCCCATCTGTCAAGATGAAGAGTTGGGGAATGTTAATCTCTCTTAAAAGTTTTCAGGAGAAAAAAGGAGTATATAGGCCTTATCTATCACATCATCATGTATAGTCCATGGTATCTCTCTCCCAAAAGCTTTTCAAACTGAAAAGGGACAGAAAGGTAGGGAGAGGAAAATAGCAAGGGTAGTCTGAGGAATGAGTACACAAAATTCTTCTTCATGACCCTAGGTTTATTTGGCTACTTAAATGAGTCTGAAAACAATAACCAAAGAGTTAGAGGACAACCATAAAAGTGTAATAACCCCAGGCCAATGAGAAGGGACAATTTTAAACCTTAGGGCAACCAACTCTATATTGAGTCTGTGAATATACTTTCTTTGCTTTGTAGGCATCCATTAGTACAACAGGTATTCATTGAATAGTTATTGTGTATCAGGAACTCTTGTATATTTTGTGGGTAAGCTGGCAAGAAAAAGAAGACAAAAACCCCACTGTTATGCAGCTTTTGTTTCATAAAGGAAAACTGTCAATAAATAAAATAATCACATTTATAAAAAATACTCCAAAATTAAAGGTAACAACCAAAATTGTTACTTAAATAGAACATCATGATATTTGGGAGAATGGTGAATGAAGAACATTTCTCAATGAAAGAACAGCTAGTACAAATGTTGGTAGGAAGAAGGAAGGAATGATTAAGCATAGTGAGGGTATGTGTCTTAGATTAGGTTCCCAGAAGCAGGTTTTTGTATGAGTTTTTAGAGGAAGTACTCTACAGGGGAGAAAAATAACCTGTAAAAGAGGATGTAAAATACAGCGGGGAAGGGAAAATTTTTTTAGTAAAGATGTAGGCTCAGAGTATTAAGGTGGTATAGTTTCATTTACCCTTAAAGCAATGAGGCTGGTCCGTATTGCCCAGTTTTAGTCACTGATTGGCAGGACCATCCATCAGGAAGGCCTGACTCTCCTACTAAAATGGATTCTGTCATCTGGGGGAAATTACCTTGAGAAAGGTAGATCTGTAAATTTTTAGTAGTCAGCACTCACATGAGCTGGGGGTAAGTGCACTAGCTTGGAACAAGCAATATGGGTAGGACACATATTTGGTTATAGTGACAGGACTTCAGAAAGAAAGGAGAGAAGCCACAATCCTGTTCAGCTTGAATTCAGGGTAAATTATTTGGGTCTTATTCTAAGAGCAATAGAAACCCTTGGGATGTATTAAATAAGAGAGTGGCATGATCTGCTTTACATTTTTTTTTTAATTTAAGGATTCTTATAGCTTGAATGAGTTAGTATTAGTGGAAACGGAAAAAAAGTCATTTCCTTAAAGTGTAGCAAAGGAATGAGTCAATAAATGAAAGTGTATGTGGAATTAAGGGAATTTTTAAAAAATGTGAATTACTAGAGTATATTTATTTATGAGAATAATCTACTTCTGAAGAATAATATCTTTGGAAATAGGGAATGATTTCATAAACTATGTATTTGATAAGGCAAGAGACAATGAAATGCAGAATTCAAGTGGAGCTGTTAAAATTTCCAATAGACTCAGGTTCTTTGTAGGTGAATGATGTGATAGACTTCTATTAGTTCAAGGTCCAAAAAATCCTGTCTTGTTTTCGTTCATCCACACGTAAATTGCCATTTAAAATTAATTAATGGGTGAATAGTCACAAATTTATAGTTTTAAAAATATTTAAATGTAATTTATTTGAAGCCAAGTTATCCGTAATTTACTTTGATTGAAAGACATCTCAAGTGCAAGTTTTAACTGGAAAAAAAAAGGAAGACAATCATTTATTGATCATACTATTAGAAGTCAGGGGTTGGAATAAAAGACACCAAAAAGACATCATTGCTTTCAAGAGTTCTCAGTGTCACAGAAAATATGGATAAATCCGCTGGTGATTTCAAAGACATAAGTACCATAAGTGCTGGTACTATAGAAATCATCTGAGAGTCTTGCAAATTGACCTAAGTGTTATGGTAAAGTCTAAGAAGTAGCATGAAGGTGTGTAATGACATATTATCTTCTTGGAACTACAATATAGTTTTGTCCGAACATGCCGTGAGTAATGAACAGTGGCAGAAAGTGAAGTTAGAATGGTAGGCAGGTACCAGGTTATAGTGAACCTCATAAGCCATGCTTTAAAGTCTGACTTTAGATTGCCTAAGCAGAATTTCTAGGCTGAGACAGCCATGTAGAAAATTGGATGGATTAAAGTATAAAAATGTAGGGCATTATATTTGTCTAAGAGCTCCCTAATTTTGTCTGTACCACCAAAGGCATTATCTTGCAAAAAGTGATGATGAATGGCTCTGTTACTCCATGGAGTACACACAAGACTAGATGAAGAGAAGGACACCTGATCCAAAGTTGAAGGTATTTAATAGTGATCCAAGAGAGAAGATACCGAATGAATTACATAGGAACTATTGTGAAACCAAGGCTTCTTGTTTGCTAGTTCTTTTTATTACCTCAATTGCCTTAAGAACTATATTTTTTGCTGTAAGGCATTCCTTTACAGCTGTGCATAACAATGCTCATCAATAAGCTAATGAGTCAGAGAGAAAAAGAAACTTAACAATATTCTTTATACCTTTGTGATTGAAAGTAGATTGTGAAACAGATGTTTTGCATTAAGGTGCATCATAAAAGTGTGATCTAACATAACTTCTAGGATTTTAGTATAAAAACAACGATTTATTTACCAACCAAGCATAGTGTAGGCAGTAGTCCAACACCTGGCAAGGGGATTATAGATAAGGAGCACCAGTTCTATCCTCTAAACAATACTAGCCCAGTTTATCCTAAATATATTTATTTAGACAAGTTAGCTTTCATTGTATATGCTACAGAAGATTGGCATTTGGAGGCCAAAGAGGAACAAATGCTCTGCTAATGTATATATGTCCAACACAACTGCTGGGCAAAGGCAAGTTATATTAGAATTCAAAAGTTACACATGGTGATAGAAGTGGCTGTACATTCCTCAGTGATCTATAAAATCAAATGCAACAATAGATCAAGCAGAATCAAAGTTGCCTGAGAAATCTCAGCACAAGTAACAAGTCATTACAAACCCTATTGAAAATCCCTTTGGCACAATGACTAGGCCTAAGCCCAGATTGAAAATTTAAAAATAATTGACTCTGAGGGAGGTGGGTGATCAACTGTGCAGCAACTTTTATATAAAACTCTTGCTGAGGCGAGTATATTTTACATGGGAACATTGGAGTGGAATTATTCTTTAAAAGATAGAGGATACACTTTTCTGTTACCATAAAGTCAAGAATTATATAATTTGTATTCCAAGTAAGACTAGAAGTGTTGGAGTATCAAACATAGTAAGCCTTTGGAATTCCACATCTCACATGAATTTTTTAAATAGTAAGTGGAGATAAAATAGAAAGATCCCGATAACCCATAATACCACACATAGGTTAAACACACTACACATATTTTAATTTATCCCAAATATGTTTGCACTGTATGTGTAGAACTTGAGTTTACATAAATCATGTGCATCCTAAAATAATCACCTAGTAGTCATTCATGCATCTTCTTTCCTAGTTTAGGAAAAATAATTATCTTTTTTCCTTCCTTCCTTTCCTCCTTCTCTCCCTTCCTTTGCTCCTTCCTTCATTCCTATCTATATCTGTCTCTCTATATCTATATTTATATCTAATTATATCTATATAATCTATATCTATATCTTATCATCTATCTATATCTATATCCATATCTGTATCTATGTAATCTATCATCTTTAATACATAAGCTCCTTTAGGCAAATTGGTGTTTCACTTTTCTTGTTTTTTTGAAAGCCTTCATTTGTTTTACTTTTTGACAATGAAAATGTTGGCAATGAGGTTATGTGAGATATCTCACTTATTTTAGAAAAGGGAAATCAGATATTCTATTAAGTTGGGCCCATGGCTTAATGTTTTATAGGTCAAAGTAAAAATATAAAGTATTATAGAGATAAGATGGCAGAACAGTACTAGATTGAACATATTATACACCTTAAAAAAACACATACATACATGGAATTTGCTGGCCACAAGAGGGGTTAGACAATTTTAAGAAAATATAAAAATGGGGCTATAAAAGACAAATCTTTGTGAAATCCACCTAAATTATGTATATTATAGAGGTAATTGTGTTCAGTGGGCTGTAAGTATTTGGAGCCAGTGACAAGATAATTTCCATTGTTAGAAATGATTGCAAAAGTTTACCCCAAACTAAAGTGATTGTACTTTAAATCACGTAAATAGTACCTGGTACAGTTCCTGGCCTATAATTAATTAAGTGAATTCAATGAATTTTCTTTCTGATTGTATGCTCCTTTGTTGAATGTATCCTTATACATTGGTTTACCATAACTCTATCTAAGAGAGTGAATCAAGTATGTATTCCGACATGAGTGCACCAATTTCACTATATATGTTATATAGATAATAATGTCCTTAAAGTCTCTTGAAAGCCAGATTGCTTCTCATGATTCTTGCTTTTCATACTAGGCTTTTAGGATTTTTACAGGAGATTTTTGTCATTAAGAATTTAGGGATAATTTTAGTATAATATAAAATACTTTCCTAAAGGCCTTAGACCCATTTTTATTGTATCATCTCAACATTTCTATTGGCAGGACTTACTGCCATTATTTTAGGAATGTTGAAATTGAATACTGAAGTAATATACTCTAGTCAGTCAGTGATGGAGCTAGGATTTGAACCATTTTCTTTCTGATTCTGAGTCGTGTCTTCTTAAAATTTGCTATACACACACACACACCAAAAACAACCTCATCAATGGTTTACCACCTATTTGTTAGTATTATAATATTTTTAAAAAATATTTATTGAGAGAGAGAGAGACAGACAGGCAGATAGACAGTGCTCATGGGGGAGGGGCAGAGAAAGAGGGAAGAGGCAGAATCCCAAGCAGGGACTGATTCCTGACGTGGGGCTTGGGGCTCAAAATCACAAACCATAAGATCATGACCTGAACCAAAATCCACAGTCAAATGCTTAATGGACTGAACCACCCAAGTGTTCCAATAGTACTTTAATAGAGTATATTCAAAAAAATTGAGGAACATTTTATATATGGAAAATAATCGTGAAAAATTCTTATTTAAACAAAGCATCCCATAGGATTCCTCAGAGCTTTTCATATGCTCATGGATATTTTGAATTTACAAGAGAAAGATACAGTACATGTGTTGGAAAGTTATTACTTTTAAAATGTAGTGGTGAAAAACAAGGGAAGAGCATTAAGTCTGAAAATGTGTAATTCAAATAAAAAATAAACATTCATGTAAATAGAAATTGACGTCAAATCAGTATCATTAAGTCTGTGCACTGTGATCCATAGTCTTCCAACTGTTTCCTCACTTCAGAATTTACATTTCTGTTTATATAGAAGAGCCTTAGTTTCACAAAGGATCTATGATAAATTTCCCTCTGTTCTAATAAAATAATTTACTTATGAACAATTTACATTTCCAACCACAGTCATGTATGCTGTCTAAATCTGTCTTCAAAGAATTGTAAAAGAAATCTGAAAAGGTTATTATATAAGATATTTACATAACAAAAGATTTGCCAGCATAACATTTGTAATAAACATTTAAGACACATTTTATATTATAGAAACACTTAATGAAAATGTTCATGGTTTGTCAAAATATTTTTAAAGTGTTTTTTAATTGGGGAATTTATACTATACAAATTTCTTGAATACAGTGATAAGTCATAAAATCTTCATTGGCAGGAATTATATACTAAACCTAAGCTAAATATCACGTAGCTAGCAAAAACACTGTATTCTAATGACCACTGGTATATAGGTAGGAAGAGTATAAAGTAGTATCTTTTTAAAGATACATGCAGGGGCACCTGGATGGTTCAGTCTCTTGATTTCAGCTCAAGTCATGATCTCATGGTTTGTGAGTTTGAGCCTCACATCTAGCTCTATGAAGATGGTGAGGATCCTGCTTGGGATTCTCTCTGTCCCTTTCTCTTTCTGCCCCTCCCTCACTCATGTTTTTTTTCTCTCTCTCTCTAAATAAAATAAACCTAAAAAAATAAAAAAACAAAGATACATGAAGATATTAATGTCAATATTTAATAAAGTATTAAAATTATAAGATTAATTTGAATATGTTTATTACATTATAAACAATTCTATTGTATATTAGCCTCTATTTTACATTGATTCTCTTGCCCTACAGGCGTCTACATAGTATGTAAGCAGAGAATTTAAACAAATTTGATGTAATTTTTATACAGGTATATAGGGTATATCAAGGAAATATTTCATCAAAATTGATATAATATTTCACATTTGAAAGTATTCTGAAGTATTTTTCTGCATTTAGTAAAAACATGTTTCACTGAATGTATAGAGTAAGCAATAACAGAGGTTTATTTAAAACAGCTATTTTGAGGGGTGCCTGTGTGGTTCAGTCAGTTAAGCATCCGACTTTGGCTCTGGTCATGATCTTGCAGTCTGTGAATTCAAGCCTTGCGTTGGACTCTGTGATGACAGCTCAGAGCCTGGAGCCTACTTCAGATTCTGTGTCTTCCTCTCTCTCCAACTTCTCTTCCATTTGTGTCCCCCCCCCCCAAAAGTAAATTAACATTAAAAAAAATTAATAAAACAGCTATTTTGGGAATTGCCTCAGTCGCATAACTGGCAGTAAAATAATTCAAAAAAATTATAAATACTTTATTCTTTTGTCTTAAAACCTAAAAATGATCAATATTAAGGCAATCATTTTCAATGGTAGGGCAATCATTATCACCAAAGCTTACAAAACATCACTAAAGCAATCCATGATGATACCTCTCATCACTATTATTTTCTTATTAATAATAAGAATGGTATTAGTATAATAAATAATGGTATTTAGTGTATTAGAAACTGCGGTATCACTAGTCTTCAAAAAATAAATTATCCTTAATAACAAAAAATGTTTTACACACCTGGGAAAATAAATGATACTGTAGAGAAACATTTCAGAGGAAGGGAGGACTCAGGCATTGCACTTCAGTCATCTTGACAACGAAGCCTGCGTGCCATATTTCTGTGTGTGCCACATTTGTCGCAGAAACCACTGTACCCACTCATCTTTCCAAATCCTGGCTGATGAGGAGGACTAAGAGTGAAGGTTTATTACCTTTGATGAGGCCCACGGCTCATGTGCACAAATCCAAGGGTGTATTTATAAACTGACAAAGAAGGCCAATGATGGGAATGTATGAGGTCCCTATGATGTGATCATCTATCTGCAATGTAGATGCACTTTGGACACAATTTTAAATCAGAAAAATTTGCCATATGTTGACAACTATTAGCTTTCATCATGCAACCCAAATTTTTTTCCTTAGACATTATATATAAATGTTCTACAAATGTATTGGTTATTGTTTTACCTCTGATTTGTTCTCTTCTATTAATATGCATTATAGTACATGAAGCTGTCCCGTGGTGGGTTGAGAGAATTGCATTTTGTGCCATCTCTTCCATTTGACACGATTTTATTTCATGCAACTTCACAATTTTTTTTAAAAAGTTTATTGATTTTGAGAGAGAGAGAGAGCGTGCTTGTGCAATCAGGGGAGGGGCAGAGAGAGAGGAGATAGAGAATCCCAAGTAGGCTCTGTACTGTCAGTGCAGAAACTGTCCTGGGGCTCGATCCCATAAACCTTGAGATCATGACCTGAGCTGAAACCAAGAGTCATAAGCTTAACTGACTGACTGACTGAGCTCTTCAAGATGTTTTAAATACCTCTATCCTACTAAAACTTATCAGTTTTTGGGAGAAAATTCTTTCTTTTAAATTTTTTAAACATTTTTTTTTTAATTTATTATTGAGAGACAGAGAGACAGAGCATGAGCAGGGAAGGGGCCAAGAGATGGGGAGACACAGAATCGGAAGCAGGCTCCAGGCTCTGAGCTGTCAGCACAGAGCCCAACTCGGGGCTCGAACTTGCAAACTTTGAGATCATGACCTGAGCTGAAGTCCGACACTTAGCCCATGGAGCCACCCAGGCGCCCCTGAAAGAGAATTCTTTTAATCTTCTTTTTCCCCCAGCTAATATTTTACTGATTTATCCTTTTCAATTTTCAAACTCTTCCTTCAAATCTGCCTTTATCTTCACTAGTATAACTGTCTGTTTCTGAGAACCAAATAAGCTCTGTTCAATAGCAACTTCTGAGAGCTAGTTTGGAATTATGCATGTTGCTAAAGGTTGGGGGGCACAAATGTAATGAAATGATTCGTGAAGACATATTGAGAGTAAATCGCCAATTATGCATGTGATTAGTCTTTTTCAAGAGAAAGTATAACTTTTTCTCTGAGCCAGAGATAAGGAAATAGAGTAGGAAGTAGATGGAGACGATATTGAGAGAATGTATCCTAACATTCTCTGCTTTCCTATTAAATCACAGAAGCATCAAGTGCCGAGAATAAAAGGGTAGGGATTTTGCAGGAAATTTGAGTAAAGTGAAGAAGTTCTAGTTTGATATATTTTTAATCTTAGTACTATTTTCACATTTAAAAGAAATTATTTTTGCTCCAATGTGCTTAATTGTAGTTTTTAATCAAAAATTTTTCATGAATATCTTAAATAGATCAATTTACATTTTAAATATGAATAAACTTCTTTAAAATCATCTATTTTAGCTTCTCCTTTGAAAGTGTTCTTCTTGAATCCCTTGTGTTAATTTTCCCATTTCCTGGATGGAAATAGAATGAAAATGAGAACTAGCTTTCCACTCCTTAATCATCTTCTTTTATCTTAGTTTTATATTTCTTACTACTCAAACAAGAATTCATTCATCCCCCAAATAATTCTGAAAAATCTCCCAGTTTTTCATAAAAAAATTTCTTCTATTATTATAACAAGAGCAGGAAGAATGGAATCTTCATCTTTCAACATGAAAATTCAAATTTACATTTAGTTTAGCTGAGTTGATAGGAGATATCACTAGGGAATTTCTTTTTGCATTAATTCCCTGGCTTGGAGATTTTATATTAATATGTGCCATACAAATTCTAATTTCAGACCTTCATTTGGACTGGACAGTGGTGTAAATACCCACAAAAGCTTGGTTTCTTATAAGTTCCTGTCATAGTGGGCAGATTTTTTTTCTAGTCCTGCTTGTCACACACTATTATCTTTCATGGTCAGAGCCTCATCTGATTATTTAAAGTCCAGTGTTATTCCTCCAGTATCCATGTGGTAATTACTATGCAATATTACTTGTGTACTTTTCATCTCCCTCTTCATTGTTGGCATTCTGTTACTTTGGGGGTGCCCGGCTATGCCCTGGCTAATTGCCTAGGCTAGACTTTCCAGGAGTTTCATAGCAAAAGAATGTAAAGTAATTTGACCTAAGTCATAATCATGTCATAACTAAAGTAGAATATGTACTCTCTTGAAACATTGCTCTTTGAAATATTTTCTCCTATACATTTTTTTAAAAAAAAGAAAATGTGATTTTTCTTCTCATCCATATACATTCACCTTCATCATTCTCCATGCTAACATTCATAAACATAAAATCATTTATGCTTTATAGTTCTTTTTAATGTTTGTTTCTTTCTTTAAAAAGTGGGATCAAACAGTGTTTATTCTCTATTTTGCTTTCCTTTCCTAAAAAACGTATCCTAGACAACTATTCAACTCAATAGGTATATATTAAACTCAACATTTTTCATATCTGCAAAATATCACATAGCATATGCATGCCAAAATTATCTATTTCGCTATTACTGAACATTTACATTGTTTCCATTTTTGCCTCGATATAAATGCAAGAATGAATATCTTGTGCATTTATTATTTTATAATTGTGCTTTTATATGAAGATATGAATTGAATAACCAATGAAGCATTTTTAAAAGTAATTTTTATTTTTATTACAAAAGAATGCCAGATTGCTTTCAAAGAAGTTGTGTGCAGCATTTCACATTTCCACTAATATGTGAGCGTTTTTATTTTCCTGCATTTTTGTATAGTTTGGAAGGTGCTTAAATGTTTACTGATCAGGGGATGAAAGCTAACCTGTCATTTTTGCTTTAGCTTATAGTTAATCTGAAAACTACCAAAACTGAACACCTTTTTATATGTTAATTAGACCCACATTTTCTTTTCCATGGCTTGCATATTTTTTAATATTTATTTTGGTATCTGTTTTCATTAATAAGTTCTACATTATCTATACTAGAGATATTAACATTTGTCTGACCTGCATATTGCTCTTTTTAATAACTCTTATTTTCTTTCTTGTTTTGGATTTCTCGTCTAGCTTATTACATTTGATGTTCGGATTAGATAATTTCTATGTTCTAAAACTCTATGGTTGAAATTTTAAATTCCTGAATCAGTAAAAAAACAAAACAAAACAAAACACTTTGACATGGTAACTGGAGCTATGCTGACCAAGGGTGTGCTGAGTGATGGGCAGGAATTCCTATAAGGCTAAGTAACAGGATGTCAAGAAGAACACATCATGAAAATCCCATTTCTTTAAATCATTTTAAAGTTTGGTAATAGCAAATCATTTTCTAGATTGTTTTCAGGAATTATGCTTAATCACCTGTGCATATGTTCCTTTATGATTATATTGTAAACCACATTAGTAATTATAAAATTGAATTAGGAATACCATATTGATATTAAATTTATATCATCTAAACCAATTAATACTTATTGTTAATACTCACTTAGTTTTTATACACACACACACACACACACACATACACACACACACACAATTTCATAAGCACCTGTACTCAGCCCATGTTAAAAAAATAAATAAAAGACTAGTTTTGCAATATTCTCAAAATCTCATTTAAATTTTCATAAGTTGCATGAATTACTATTCCATGATTTTTTTAATTATCAGTCTAATTAATAACACTAATGGATAAATATTTTAAAATTTGGTAGAAATTTCCTGATATTAACAAATGAGTCACACTCTAGCAATGAAATGTTAAATAGTTTCTTGGGATATTTTAGATATTATGGATACAGTTTAGCTAGACATTTTCTATAGGGAATGTTTTTGTATATTATAAGTTAAATGTATGCAAATGCTATTTTTATTTTTTTTTTTTTTGCCATTTTAGATATAGTTTTTCTAAGTTAGAATAAAGAATATACTAATTTGCCCTATTCCATTTTTATACCTGGGCTTGAAAGTTGGCTTCATGTTCCAAAAATAAAAAAACAATTGAGCACTATTACAAAAATTCATAATATTTTAATGTTTCTTATTTTACTTTGAGATATACAATATATTTGGTCATATATGTTTTCTTCCTCAGTATTTTCTTTCTGCTTGCATAAAAGTAAGCACTAATTAAATAAATATATATTAAAAAGAACCACCAAAGTATTGCTATGTAAACTATCTGAAGTATGGGAAGAAAATAGTAAGTATTCATTTAGAAAATTTATTTTTATTATGTATGTTTTTAAGCATAATGAAATTTACTGTAACTTATAGTTTAGTGATATAAATAATTGTCTGAAATATATTTTTGTATGCCCCCCTTCACTCTTACACTCCTTTCCTACAGAATCAGTTTGTTGAAAAATAATTGCTGAGTCCAAGGTAGGCGGTTTATTTTTCAAGGCTTTGATACATGTTTATAAATTGTCATTCAAAATATTTGTGCCAATTTACACTTCCATCAGCAAATATATGACTGTGTGTTTTCTGACTCATAGCACTATTATCATTGCCAAAATGAACCAAAAACAAATGCAAATGTACCTTATTGTCTATCAACATGTTACTTACTTTGGAAGTAATGAAAATACCCAGTGGGGTAGTAACTAAATAAATTCTGAAACAGAATAAAACAAATTATGCAAATAAAATATATGTTTCCATTTATCAATATGGCAAGTTGTTTAGAAATTATTAACTTAAATTTCAAAACCATGTCTTTTATTTCATTTTTGTCATATATATATATAAATATATATGTATATTTGTATTTATTTATATGTGAAGCTCCAGTTATAAACAACATAATGTAGGTGGAGTAGAAGCTAATGATAAGTGGTTGGTGGTAAGATGATGGGTGGCTTTGCATGCACAATAACATGAATGGAGCTAGAGAATATTATGCTAATCGAAGTAAGTCAGAGAAAGACAGATACCATACAATTTCACTCATATGTGGAATTTGAGAAAACAAATAAGCAAAGGGAAAAAAAAAGAGAGAGAAGCAAACCATGAAACAGACTCTTAACTATAGAGAACTGATTATTACCAGAGGGGAGGTAGATGGGAGCTGGGTTAGATAGATGAAGGGGATTAAGGCGTGCACCTGTGATGAGTGCTGGATATTGTATGGAAGTGCTGAACCATTATATTTTACACTCAAAACTAATATTACACTGTATGTTAACTACTGGAATTTAAATAAAACTTAAAAAAATAAATAAAAGCTACACAATGCTAAACTGTTCACTTTTTCTCCAACATATCGATATGTGATTTAATAAGGACACAATAAAGGTAAAAGGAAAAAGAGAACCATATTTA
This sequence comes from Panthera uncia, assembly GCF_023721935.1. Classification (NCBI taxonomy): domain Eukaryota; kingdom Metazoa; phylum Chordata; class Mammalia; order Carnivora; family Felidae; genus Panthera; species Panthera uncia. The sequence continues at coordinate 31,097,381 of NW_026057580.1, read as the reverse complement.
TAATAACACATTTGAAAAGCAGCACTAACATGTCATATAAACCATTGCTCATAGTTAAAGCATCGTACCCTTGAATTTTAATAGGATTTAGAATAAGGGTCAATTCAATCTATTGTTACTTTAGTGGCAAGTTCATTCTGATACATGGCACAAACACTAGTGCCTGGGGGAATTCAGGCTGGTCCTAGCCACCTGGCCAAGAAAAGGAATTTTGCAGATTTTGTGGAAGGCACTACTGGCCCCAGGGGTAAAGCAGGCCCAGATTAGGTCCTCAAGCCACCCCACTGCTGGTATTGCCAGCTCGAAGACATCAGAAGGGGACTGAGACAATGTTAAGCAAGACATCTAAAGTACTGGAAGAGCTGACATATGGAGCCCTGATCAGGGCCTTAAAGGTGATACTTCCTGCACATAGAAATGTGATTATGCTACTGTGTTCAGATGTGCTGTCCCCATTTTGTACCCGCTGGAATAGTTCATAGAATAAGGCATGAATCTGATAATTTAGCAAGTTTCCTTATAGCATTGTTAATCAAATTAGCTGTTTTTGTTTTTTCAAATCGTTAATTATTGTGAGAACAGATTTTATTGAGCAGGATGTGTAATAAATGGCACGGGGGAACCTGGTGTTTGTTAAGAAGCTATTATGTGATATATACTGTGGTAAGTAAGTTTTACAATTAATTTTTTTTCTCTCCCTCTCTCTCTTTCTCCCCATCTCTTTTTCCCTCTCTCACTTCTCTCCCTTACTTCTTTCTCTCTCTTTCTTCCCCCCCTCAACTTTCTCTCTTTCTCCCTGTCTCTCTCAACCCCCCTCTTTCTCACATAAACACATCCATGAACGCACACAACACACACACACACACACACACACACACACACACACATGAACACGCACACACACACATTTACCTACACCTAGCTTCAGTACAGACATAACTGGCTTCATTATACAGATGAGGATATTCTATATTTCAGAGGTCACATAACCCGTAGTCTCAAAGCTTAATGGTCTCTAATCTTTGGGCTATAACAAAAAATAGACTATTTGTCTTATACACAACAGAAACTTATTTCTCACAAGTCTGGAGGCTGTTAAGTCCAAGATTAAGGAGAACAGCAGTTTTGATATCCAGTGAGAGCCCCCGTCCTCATATATATGGCCATCTTCTCAGTGTGCTCTCCCATGGCAGAAAGCACAAAGGAGCTTCTGAGGCCTTTTTTTTAATATAAGGGACTACTTCCCTTCAGGAGAGTTTTGCCTTGATGATATGAGCATCTCCCAAAGGCTCTACCCCCTAGTACTATCAGCTTGGAGGTAGGATTTCAACATGAATTTGCATGGGTGGGGAGGGCTTTCATAAACATTCAGACCATAGTATCTCATAGGTAGAAGTGAAAAAGATATGCTTCTAACTCAGATCTTTCTCTATACCAGTGGTTATTCAAATTATGTACACATTACAATTAACCTGGAGAACCTGTTAAAGCAGATGCAGCTGGACCCTGGAGCCTACACACAGAGGTTCTGACAATAAATCTAGTTCCTAAGTGATTCTTTTCTATTACATTCTGGCACCATTGTCCTATAGCTATACTCTTTGTCCACATCTGATCTTCCAATCTGCTTTTTTTTCTGGTCGGGAGAAAATATTTCTGGATATCAGAAGACTTAGGCAAGAAATACATGATATATTATTTTTACTCTGTGTTTCATGATTACCGTTATTAAATTAGACTTGATGTGTTTGTTTTATATATAGTATATAAGGAGTGAAGTTGTAGTGACAGTGGCTTATTCCAGATAGAATAAAAAAATAATAGTTATGCCATTACAATATAGAATGAAAAAAATGTCAATTTTAATAAGGAAGATTTCATCAGGGGTTTGTAGTATAGAATAAAGATCCTTTGGAAATCACTGGTTTATTTAAGATAGTAGAGTGTTCTATTAATAAAAAAAGGATATAGAGTATTGGAACTCAAAGATCAATGCTAGAAAAGAAAAGAAGACATTATAGAATAAATAAAATGGTATTTATTGTTAAAGTACTTGGCATTTGTAGTTAATATAGCTGACTTGTCAGTACAGTTTTCTAAACAAGAACCCAGTTTTAACTTTTAATGCTGCTTCAGAAACTAGAATCAAAACAGGAAAAGTTAATACATTTCATAATTCAGTAAAATAAATACATAGTCTTGAAACCATAGATAAAGACCAGCTACATGGTTTTGATCTTCATTCTGGAAACCTACTTATCAGTTGACTTTTGTGATTTTATCAAATCCCTAATCACACCGAAATCATTTGAATCCATTTGTATGAGATCAACATTTTTCTCAGACTATGAGAAAATTTATAACAATATATATTGTAGAATTGGTTAGAAATGAACTTATTTTGAATTGACATAATATAGTATAGAACGTCCAATTTTAATGATTTTGCCTTGGACTTATCAGTAAAAAAAATAATTTAAGAAGCAAGGAATAATATTGTCTTAAGAAATACTTTTAAATGCTACATAATATCAGCCCCTCTAGAAATAGTGTCATCAAATTTACCAAAGAAATGTGAAATATGTGGGGCACCTTGGTGGCTCAGTTGGTGAAGTGTCTCGCTCTTGATTTTGTCTCACACGTCATGATCTCATGGTTTGTGGGATTGAGTCCCCCATTTGGCTCTGCACTTACAGCACAAAGCCTGCTTGGGATTTTCTGTCTCCTTGCCACTCCCCACCCCCCCCCAAATAAATAAACATTTAAAAATTGTATATAAAAAAAGAAATGTAAATTATGTCATGACCTGTTAAAAATCAGGGACTACAATGAAGGAAATGAAAATTTTTATAATTGGGACAAAATATTGGAGGATTTGGCTAGTAATATTGAAAGGGGATCTAATTAAGGAGATGCCAGATTAGCCTACAAATTGTCAGTAGAGAAGAGTGACCAGCCTAGGATTCCACTGTATGAGAGCAAGGATAGATATGCACATTTGTTTCCAGCCACCACTTTGATGGCTTGAGTTTTAAATAAGTTGATTTTAATTACAAAATTAAGATGAGAGTGGTACATTTAATGTCCATTCAGCAGACCTTTGCTCTTCACCTACTGTGCTCAGTACTATTCTAGGCATTGTTTTAGTCATGGGGAACCATGGTAAACAACAAAAATCAGAACAAAATATCATTGCCCAGTGGAACTTAAAATTCAGTAAAAATGACAAAGAGTATGCATGATAAATATTACCTCCTCTTATAGATAAAGGGGAGTTGAGAGTGTTGGAATAGGTGTTCAGGCTACAATATTAAGTAGGATGGTAAGCGTGAGAGTTTGTGGTTTTACTCTAGTTAGGGAGAAGAGCTGGGATGAGGGTTCAGTGTGGGGCTGGCTGGGTTTTGTGTGGTTTTTAACTTCCCACTAGCACCAAAAGAGGTAATATGGGCTTTTTGTGGGAAAGAGGAAAATTTGGCGCTCTGAAGCTTTCAGCATTCAAACATCAAACATGTATGTGGACTATTTATAATTTACCTGTGTTGTTTGGCTAATGAATGAAATGAGCCATATTTTATTTAATTGAATTTAAACTTGTTTAAGCAAGTAATTATAGCACTCTATGAGACTAGAAGGCTAAAGCCAGTAAGGGAGGTAAATATTCTATTGAATACCTTATCCAAGGGTCCAGCCTTGTGTATTTTGAGAAATGAAATGAGTCCCTTAGTCATTATCAATAGTACCCGAAATTCCAAAGAACACACAAAATACCCTGATAAATATATTAGGTTATGGCTTTAATATGTGTGGATGCATGTGTGACCTCGATTAATAATTTGGATGTCTTTGAGGCAATAATTTCTTATAATTTACATTTAAAAAAGTTGTTGCTGCCATACTGTACCAGATGACCAGACTATTGGCAATAGTCCAAAAATGTGTAAATGTACAGAAAGGGCTGATTGTTGTCCAGGGCTTCCCATGCTAGGATGATGGCCTAAAGTCTGCTCAATTGTGCTTACCCTTTGTTTCTGTTCTTTATCAGGGGCTTATTGTAACTTTGCACTGAGTTCTATCCCTTGTGATAGTGGCAATGCCATCCGTAAAGTGTAAAAACGTCCTATCTTGTTGACTGAGTTATTCCCAAGCCCTCTTTCTCACTGTAGCTAATGGATTTGGATGCATTTCAGATATTCCCTGGGAGCATCTGGGTGGTGCAGTCCTTTAAGCGTCTGACTCTTAATTTTGGCTCAGGTCATGATCTCATGATTTGTGAGATGGAACCTTGGTGTATCAGGCTCCGCACTGATGGGCTCCATGCCCATTGTGGAACTTGTCTGGGATTCTCTCTTCTTCTTTCTCTGCCCCCCTCCTTTGAAGATAAATGAATAAACTTAAAAAAAAAATATCCCAACGATCTGGACAACCTGGAAGAAATGGACAAATTCCTAGACACCCACACACTACCAAACTCAAATGGTAAGAAATAGAAAATATGAACAGACCCATAACCAGGAAAGAAATTGATTCACTTATCAAAAATTCCCAACAAATAAGAGTCCTGGGCCAGATGGCTTCCCAGGGAAATTCTACCAGGCAAATTCTACCAAGCAGAGCTAATATCTATTCTTCTCAAACTGTTCCAAAAAATAGAAACAGAAAGGAAGATTCCAGACTCATTCTATGAAGCCACCATTACCTTGATTCCCAAACCAGACAGACACCCTACTAAAAAGGAGAATTACAGACCAATATCCCTGATGAACATGGATGCAAAAATTCTCAACAAGATACTAGCAAATTGAATTCAACAATATATTTAAAGAATTATTTACCATGATCAAGTGGAATTCATTCCTGGGCTGTAGGGCTGGTTCAATATTTGCAAGTCAATCAATGTGATACATCACATTAATACAAGAAAGGATAAGAACCATACGATCCTGCCAATAGATGCAGAAAAAGCACTTGACAAAAAACAGCATCTTTTCTTAATGAAAACCATCAAGAAAGTCAGGATAGAAGGAACATACCATAACATCATAAAAGCCATATATGGAAAGCCCACAGCTAATATCATCTTCATTGGGGAAAAACTGAGACCTTTCCCCCTGAGATCAGGAACACGACAGGGATGTCCACTCTCACCACTATTGTTTAACATAGTGTTGGAAATCCTGGCCACAGCAATCAGAGAACAAAAGGAAATAAAAGGCACCACAATTGGCAAAGAAGAAGTCAAACTTTCACTTTTCACAAATGACATGACACTCTACATGGAAAACCCAAAAGACTCCACCAAAAAACTGCTGGAACTGATACATGAATTCAGCAAAGTGGCACGATATAAAATAAATGTACAGAAATCAGTTGCATTCCTATACATCAATAATGAAACAACAGAAAGAGAAATCAAGAAATCGATCCCATTTACAATTGCACCAAGAACCATAAAATACCTAGGAATAAACCTAACCAAAGAGGTAAAAGATCTATATGTTGAAAACTATAGAAAACTTATGAAAGAAATTGAAGAAGGCACAAAGAAATAGAAAAACATTCCATGCTCGTGGATTAGAAGAACAAATTTTGGTAAAATGTCAATACTACCCAAAGCAATCTATACAATCAAGGCAAACCCAATTAAAATTGCACCGACATTCTTCTCAGAGCTAGAACAAACAATCCTAAAATTTGTATGCAGTCACAAAAGACCCCAAAATCCAAAGTAATGATGAGAAAGAAAACCAAAGCAAAAGGCATCACAATCCCAGACTTTAGCCTCTACTGCAAAGCTGTAATCATGAAGACAGTATGGTATTGGCACAAAAGCAGACACATAGACCAATGGACTAGAATAGAGAACCCGGAATTAGACCCACAAATATATGGCCAACAAAGCAGAAAAGAGTATCCAATGGAAAAAAGACAGTCTCTTTAGCAAATGGTGCTGGAAGCACTGGACAGCAACATGCAGAAGAATGAAATTAGACCACTTTCTTATACCATACACAAAAATAAACTCAAAAGGGATGAAGGATCTAAATGTGAGACAGGAAACCATCAAAACCCTAGAGGATAAAACAGGAAACAAACAACTTGTTTGACCTTGGCCACAGCAGCTTCTTACTTGACATGTCTCTGAAGGCAAGGGAAATTAAAAGCAAAAATTAACTATTGGGACCTCATCAAGATAAAAAGCTTCTGTACTGCAAAGGAAACAAACAAACAAAAAAACTAAAAGTCAACTAACAGAATTGGAGGAGATATTTTGCAAATGACATATCAGATAAAGGGTTAGTATCTAAAATCTATAAGGAACTTATCAAACTCAACACCAAAAAAACAAATAATCTAGTGAAGAAATGAGCAGAAGAAATTAATAGACAGTTTTCCAAAGAAGACATCCAGATGGCCAACAGACACATGAAAAGATGCTTAATATCACTCATCATCAAGGAAATACAAATCAAAAGCACACTGATAGCACCTCACACTGGTCAGAGTGGCTAAAATTAACAATTCAGGAAATAACAGAAGTTGGCGAGGAGGTGGAGAAACAGGAACTCTCTTGCACTGTTGGTGGGAATGCAAACAGAGAAGCCGCTCTGGAAAACAGTGTGGAGATTCCTCAACAAATTAAAAATGGAATTACCCTATGACCCAGCAATTGCACTACTAGGAATTTACCCAAAGGATACAGGAGTGATGATTCATAGGGGCACATGTGCCCCAATGTTGATAGCAGCACTTTCAACAATAGCCAAATTGTGGAAAGAGCCTAAATGTCCATCAACTGATGAATGGATGAAGAAAATGTGGTTTATTTATACAATGGAATACTACTTGGCAATGAGAAAGCATGAAATCCTGCCATTTGCAGCAATGTGGATGGAACTGGAGGGTATTATGCTAAGTTAAATAAGTCATTCAGAGAGAACAGATATCATATATTTTCACTCATATATGGAATTTCGGAAACTTAACAGACCATGGAGGGAAGGAAGGGGAAAAAATAGTGTCAAACCAAGAGGGAGGCAAACCATAAGAGACTCTTAAATACAGAGAGCCAACTGAGGGTTAATGTCAGGGGTGGGGGAGAGGGGGAAATAGGTGATGGGAATTGAGGAAGGCACATGTTGGAATGATCACTGGGTGTTATGTATAAGCAATGAACCATGGGATTCTACTTTGGAAGTCAAGAGCACATTGTATACACTGTATGTTAGCTAACTTGCAATAAATTATATTTAAAAAATAAAAATAAAAATAAATAAATAAATAAATAAATAAATAAATAAAAATATCTTGTTTGAAAAGATTGTGCGTAATAGCAGAGCTGTTGAAGTACCCCCATTGGTATTCAGATAAAAGTATATTTCATTCATTAGAATATGAAAGCAAACTGGTTAAGTGCTTGTTTATATGGGCACTAAACCAAACATATTAGCTAAATATATGACTGAAAATAACAGTTGCTGATTGAATGTAATCAATAATGTAAATAATATTGAGTTTGGGGGATTAATGGGTGGGATAACCTTGTGAAAAGATATAGGCTATTGATCATATTATACTTCTTAAACAAATAAATTATTCTATTGATGAATTTATATTATATTTAAGCTTCATAACTAATATAAATATTACATATGTTATTTTGATATATCAAATATTACATTGAATAGGGATTCTGATAATAAAATAAAATCCCTAAAATCGTGGTAAATTGTTAATATTCTTGTAGTCCAGTAAATTCTGCTTTATATATTTTGAAATATTACTAAGCACATTCAAATGTATAATTGTTAGAACTTTCTTGTAAATTAAAGCTCTTGTCCATATGTATCACATAAAGTAATGATTTTTTTCCTAAAATAATTTTGTTTTACTAATATAGTTGCATCAGCTATTAGAAAAGTAATATACAATATAGTAGAGATGTGTTTAAATGGCAAACTCATAAAAAGAAAAGCGGGATGAAAATATAGATGAACAGGTAAATATAACCTTTCTGTATGGCAACTCATGTTACTCATGAGTTACTCATGAATTACTCATGTCCAAAATACATGAGTAATCCTAAAATTATGTCTACTTGACTGTACAGTTAATTTCTATGATTTTATTCTAAGAAATAATCAACATGAATAAAGTGACAGTTATTACATTTTTTTAGTAGGTAGAAGAGCCTAAGAATTATAAATCTTTTGGAAGGTTTAAAAAGTCATAAAGACTCTTAAATCATTATTTGGAAGGTTTGTGATTGAAGACTATGAACACTATCATGGGACTCAACTTCAAGAACAGACTATTCAGGCAAACAGCCTACACAATAGAAACCATTGGACCTGGAAGGCAAGATGTAAGTTAAGAATAACTGACTTAGGAAGAGTAAGAGAGCCAGAAGTAATTCCTAAGGAAATACGTTCTTTGTTCCGGAATGATGTTAAATAGGAAACTGATTTCAGTGAATGATAAAGCTAGGGGGAATACAAGGGGTGCTGAAATAAAATTTAAGGTTTTAGTGAAGTTCAAAAATAGATGAGGATCTGGGATATGTGTTGAGATTACTTATTTGCCATAAAAAACTAAAATGTAATAGTTTATATTTAATATCACAAAATGAGAATCACTGGCAAACATATTCTGTTAAATAGCCAGCATTCTCAAAATGATCAGATCAAAATATCATGTTCTTAGTTTAATGTTCTTGTTTGGTATCTTTCCTTCTCAGTGGAATTTGATTCAGGAACCAATGCCAACAATCTTGTGTTTGGGGGACTCTGTGGATCCAATGTAATAATCTGAAGGAAGACAAAGCAATAGGAAATGACTTCGATGTTTTGTAGTTGGCTTTTGGGAAGCAGGGAAAGAAACTATATTATCAGTAGCAAGCTTCATCTTACTTGTTACTGCTTATTACTTTTTATAGCTTTATATCCAACAAAAAAGACTTGAAATCCTTGTTCTTTATCCTCAAAACATAAAAAATACCTTAATTAGTATTCAGAATTAATTTGCACAGTGTAGGTGACACTTTAGTCCAGCAATAATGCAAAGAATAATATTTCTCTAAGAAAATAAACTAGTCATGTTTTCAACTAAAGCAGACCCAGTAAGCATAATTACTTAAAAATACCAATTTTTCACAACCTGCACAGTATCAAGCTGTGGAAAATTAGGAATTATATATTATATATATATGTTATATATGTTATATATAATATATATTATGTATATGTATATAATATATATGTTATATGTTATATATTATATATTACATATTTCTAAATCTTCTGTTTTCCAGTGGGCTATCATTTCTTAGGAAGTTACAAACATAATTTGAAGATATTGGGACTTTTAGTTGTTATGAAAATACTTTAAGATAAAAATTTCTCTAACCAACAAATGATCTGAGGATAAGAAGTTCAAAATCATAGATAAAAAGAGGTACTTGTCTCAAATTATAATATAGCACACTAAGTAGGCTTATGGAATGTGTCTCAAGGAATTTTTTAGTCCTTTCAGCTTTTGTGGATGTGGTAGCTAAATGTCCAGTTCAACTGAAAATTGTATGTTCTAACTTCACCTTGCTCAGTTATGTCCTAATCTTCCAACCATTTATTTCCTCCTACAATATTCTCTTTTTTTTAATTAGCCTAAAAAAAAAGAGGCACATATAGTCTAGTCATCTTAATTCTTATGGCAAAGATTTTTTCTAGAAAAGACATTATTAATCATTTGATAAAATGTTCTTTTAAACTTTCTTGTTTTAATGTTTATTTTTAAGATAGAGGGAGTGTGAATGGGGGTGGGTGCAGAGAAAGGGGGGAACAGAGGATCAGAAGCAGGCTCTATGCTGACAGCCCCACATTGGCCTCGAACTCATGAACTGTGAAATCATGACCTGAGCCAAAGTCAGATAGATGCTCAACCAACTGAGCCACCCAGGTGCCTCTGATAATTTTTTTTTCTTTTAATTTGTGTGAAGCAGTGGATTGATAAGGAAAGTTGGTCAATGATTGGACAACTAAACTAAAAATTCAAAACAGAAATAGATATTTATTGTGCATCTGCTATATTCCAGGCCCTGTGCTAGTTGTGAGGGTTTAAAAAAGAAAGAAATCTTTATGCAGTTTGTTTTCTCAGAGCTTATAACAAGAAACAGGTAACCAAATACAGAAATAAAATGCAGTATGAACTGGGGTGGCTGTAATGTTGTTAGATGTTCTGTGAATTTTGGGAAGAAAGAATTTTAGTAGGTCTTAATAGAGGTCTGATGGCTAAACTAGATTTTGAAAAATGATTAGGAATTTACCTATCAGCCAAGTAGGGAAGGATATTCCAAGAAAATAACATATTGTGTATCAAATGAAGCAGGAATGAAATAGTTGTTCAGGAACACCAAATAATTTAGCATTACCTTTTATTATCAGACACTGCTGGTTGTCCTTCTTAATGCTATGCCTTCTTAATAGCTGGCAGAAGTGTATTTTCTTATGCTTTTTTCTCATATTCTTTTTATAAGCAGCAATTTTCCCAGAAAGGGAAGTCCTTCCCATCTCTACTTCTAGGTCTCATGCAACACTATGTGTTCACTAAATAGTTTCTCTTTCTTCTTGGCTACTTTGGACAATCACATTTTTCAAAGCTTTTGCAATCAAGTGGGGCTGCTTATTTACCATGAAAGAATCTTTGGTTACTGGAAGGGTAGTTTCTAGCAGACACAATGTATATATTCCCTGCATAGTTTCATTGTTCTCGTGGACTCACATGAAGTCATTTCCTAGCTTCCTTGCTTTGGGTGGGTCATGTGAACAGAGATGCCCACATAATATCCAGCACCCCCAAGCCTGAAATTAAAAACTGCCATGTGATATTCTATTGGTTGTGAAATTTTCTGTCAGAGAGCAGTGTCACACAATGGCAAGGACCCAGGTCTCTGAGTCACAATTTTGTGCAAAGCTGCTGAGCCAAGAATATTAAAACTCGACTACATATAAGAAAGAAACAAACTTAAGTTTTGTAAAGTCACTGAAATTTTCTGATGTATTATTACTTTCAAGAATTAGTGCAACTTACCTAATTCATAAAAGTCTGTGTTTTACATTCCTGTGGACATCCAATAGGAATATCTTCTAGGACGCTGATTTCAACCTAGTTCCTAGAGTAAAGTCACATTTATAGGCAGGGAAATACTTAGGTCAAATTGTAAATTAGATGAGGTCTGAGATTTATCTTCAGCAGTTCCGCAGTCTATTTTTTTTTTTTTTTAATCTCCTTCAACTTGATGCCCATCTTTTATCGTCTGGAGAATTCAGATGGTACCTTGATTGTACTCTTTCCAGAGTAACAGATCCTATTGACATTTATTTACTGCTTAAGTCACTTCTGATTGATTTCTATTTGCTAAGTATGTGTTTTCAACCTAGACAATAAGTACTTACGAAATGGGAAAAATGTTCCCTGCTCTCAAATATACAGAACCATTCTGGGAAGGCAGAAAGAACCTGAGACTATTCAACACTACCCAAACTTGACCACCATAAATGCAACTTTAAAAATAAGGCAAGAGGAAGAGGAAGAATATTTTGGCTCTTACTATATACTAGGCACCATGCTGTGTTTTCTTTTTTGAACATGTATAATTTAGGTTTTACAAAAACCCAAGACATAGAAAATATTATTAAATTTTTACAAAAAAGAAGATATGGAGTTCAATAATATTGAATAACTTTACCAAATCAGAAGGATTCATGCTTAATGAAGAAATTTATAAAATAAATAAATGTAATGCTATATGGGTAAAGTGAGACAACATTGAGAGCATTCACTGGAGAAGGGAACAATTGGATTTCATCTGCTCTTGCTTTGGAAGTGATAATACACTATATATTTTGTAGTGCTTTCTCATTTACAAACAACCTTCATATAAATAATCTCAATAATTATAAACATTTTGAAGTCAATTATATCTTTTTGGTATAGATGAGAAAACCATGCCTCAGATATTTCACATCATACAGGTAGTAAGTGAACCACCCGGAAGGAAAAACCAGAACATTCCTATTATACATCCCATGCAAATTTTCTTACTCTACTCTGGACTTAGCTTGGATTAGTGAAAATTTTGCATTAGGTACCAGTATATCCAGGTTCTAGTCTTATCTCTCTCAGTATTGTATAATTGGGAAAAAAAGACTCAACTTCTCCATACTGAAGTTTGATCATCTGTATGTAACATTACCTTCAACCCCACATATCTCTGTTACTAACTCAATCTAAGTTACTAGGAACTGATAATGTCTCAAATGATTAGCTCTGTCCCATATCAGTTACACTTAAACTTCATTTCCATAATTCAGATTGAATATTGAAATAGCAGTTTTAGACAGGGTCAATGAGGGACCTATTTTGATCTAGATTTTGTTTTGGAGTCATTCAAATCACATTCTTTTTCACAGTAAAACTATTCTGCTTGTAGAAAATAATACATTAAAGAAAAGACAGTGTGTGTTGATTCATATTTTATAATATTTGAAAACTATGGAGTTCTTTTTTAATGTGCCTGTGATGTAACAACTTATGACATGGTAAACAGTGAGCAGAAGTAGCTGTCACTGCTGTTCTAATTTATTAGCCTCCCTTTTTGGATAAGAAGGATGATGGACTAACGTAGGAGCAGGAGGGATTCTGCCAAGTCATTGCCCCGCACCTGGGGCTCAGCCTGTTACAACTCTCTGTAGACTATGCACAGTAATAAATCTATACTGATTAATTAATTAATGCTGCCCATTGCTCCTCTTGTCAAAGAGCAAAAAATTAAATAAAATACTTTGAAATTCACAGTTCCAGACAGGCAAACTAAATAACATCCATTTGCGCATATTAGATTTGTGTTTCAGCTTTCATTCAACCATCATTTATTGGGTATCTTCTATGTCACAGGCAAAATGTTAGTTGTAGGAATACAAAGATAAATAATATCTGTCCTCTGAATGCCTTCATCCTGGTGAGAAAAAGAGTAAAGATACACAGTTATAGCACATTCAGGTTAATGAAGTAGAAAGGTGGTATATGAAGTGTTCTTGCAAGAGCACAGGGGAAAAAAAAACTAGCTTCAACTTTATCTAGTTTAAGGACACAACCAATAATGGGATGTATAAAATGGGACAATAAGAATTGTAAACAGGAGTTAGAGCTTATTGATTTAGCGCTTGTTACATGAGACAATCCTTCTCCAGATGCCCTTTGGGGAACAACATTAGTTGCTCTGGGAGGCTGCACATCTCTTACCTTTCATTCAGGTCACTCTGAGATTTAGGACAGGTGAACAGCAACATCAGAGTGTTTGGGAAACTTTCATTCATTCACTCATTCATTCATTTATTCTTTTGTTATTAACAGGCCTCTAGAATAAAATTAACCATATCACAAGGGCTAAAAAAATCCATAATGATAATAAATCACATGTGGAATTGTTCCTGTTAAGTTTCACTCATTCCCCATGAAGACCATAAGAAGCAGGATTGAGGAATAAAGAAGAGAGAGACTGGGCATCACCAGTGTGATAGCACAGAAAACACGAATCCCTTCAGTTCCATTCCAAATTGAAGTGATGCTTCTTCCAAGATTGTATTACTCTGCTGAGAAATGAGCTGGCTAAACAGTTCCAACTCTGATCAGCACACACACTTTGTACATTAAGCTCATGCTTCAGCCAAGCCTGTTGCCTCTGCTAGAACCCAGCCCAGCTTGTAGCTGGCTTACCCTGCAGAGAGCCCATTTCTTCTGCACAGATTGAACTCGACTATACTATTGCAGATCACAGCATCGAAACAGCTCTCTCAGCTAATACTGTTCCCAAGCTCTGCCGTAACAGAGCTTTAACTCAAAGTCTTTTATCTGACAACCTTGTAGACTACAAAAAAAAATGTTTTCAGTATACTTTAATGGTGTCATGTCTCCCACCCTTCTGAGCTCTCTGTCCTGGAATACATCCTTACCAGTTGGAGGGCTTTTGTTTGCGGGAACACACTGTAAAATGGTTCTGCAATACCCGTTAAATGGACGTGGGGGTTGTGGGTTCCTAGTGAGTCCATCATTTCTACCAGCATTTGGATGATCTTCTGCTGGAATACAATGCATGCTAGCAAAGCACTGCTGAGGGAGCAAAAAGTCAAACACATTGTTTTGCTGAGGGTCATTGCCGAGAGTTCATGACTGCAAGTCTGACATTCTTAGAGCAGGTTTATACACAACCTCTGCCTCATTCAAATCAGAGTTCAGTGTCACTTGTGAAACAATCAGATGCCAGCTGCATTTCCACCTGAGCGTGTGCCTCCAGGGCACCAGTGTCAGCATGTAATAACTCCTGGGTGACTAGTTCAAAGCCTGCCATGGAGTTCTACTTTTTGGATGAGCACACGTTAATCTTCATGTAAGGGTTCAGATTCCTTTGGGCTTCAGCGATGTAGGCTTGTTTGATGGGAGAACTGTAATGGAAGAAGAAATGAAGAGTACTCTCTGCACATTTAAAAAGATTCTGAACAGATGCCAAAACCCCTACAAATATGGCAGAGCTGAAATATGCTGGTTTCCAACATGAAAAAGGACCACGCTGTCTGATTGTTCTCACAACTGCTATGAGGGTCCTTTATGTTTGAGGATCTGTTGGCACTGCTGCTAATAGGGTTATGTACTTCACATGTAGGAGTAAGTAGCAGGTAAATGTGTGATATGTGACCAGCTCTGCCTTTCAAACTGCAGTTTCTTATAGAAGCTGCCATTTTTAAAGGCTGATGCTGACTGTCTGCAACATACTTTTTACTCAGTGTGGCTTTTTAATCCTTTCCTTTAAAAAATGGAGTCTTTCAGAAAATTTAGCTATAAGGAATATCTTATTTTCCCACTGGATTCTATTATATAATCAGAGATGTATTGGTACAAAATATGAAGAAATGGCATTTTTTCCTAAAGGGGTTAAGACCGTACTTGTCCTGTTGACATTTTTGACACTGCAGCATACTTCTAGCATTATGTCAGAAGGGTGTTGTAATCTAAAATACACATTTTGACTTTTTTTTTCATTTTTATTCCCTCTTTCAAACTTTCTTAATTCTAAATCTCTACTATAAAATTGGCTCTCCTCAACAGGAATTTCTGTAGCCTCTAAAGTATAAGTTTTTTGTTTAACTTTAACAATGCTCACTTAAACAGAAAGCTTAAATTTGCTCTTTTGCCATACCCATAGTTGACTAAGCTCAAGATTTCTTGTTTTTCATGCTTTAGGGTCTATAAAATAAATTCTGAAGATATGGCAGAGGATATAGTGAGTCATCATGGCTTCTAGTTACCAGCCATTTTTCATGAGTGTCAGTGTGGTAACATGAATAGTTAACATGACTGCATGTAGTCCAAATACACATGGTCTTGGGAGACTTAAACTAAAATGCCTCAAGCTCCTCAATCCATTGCATGTTTTTGATAATTTGAGAAAATGATACCATTAATAACTAATGATGCTGAAGACTTTTTCATTGAGCATCACAACAACATATTCTTAGTTCCCAAAGCATACATACCTCTTTTCACTCTTTTCACACTTACCATACAACCACTAAAAAATCCATTTGTGAAGAAAGTTTCTATAGAAGGATTTTTTTGGAAGTTGACTAAGTATTCAGATCTTTCCAGAAATTTCTAGGAAAATGGACATCAAGAGCTTTAGAAGTAAAGGGTGAAATCTCTGAAGTAAAATAAATACATTAAGAAATATGTATTAGGAAATCAAGGTTCCTCTGAGTAGTATAACAATCTTATTTTTTTAAATTTTATTTATGAGAGAGAGAGAAAGTACAGGAGAGGAGCAGAGAGAGGGAGAGGGAAAGAGAAAGATTCCCAAGCAGGCTCTGCGCTGTCAGCTCAGAGTGTGATGCAAGGCTTGAACTCATGAACAGTGAGATCATGACCTAAGCCAAAGTCAGAATGTTTAACCAACTGAGCCACCCAGGCACCCGAAGTAGTATAACAATCTGAACCAAGAAGCATGATCATTCCACCATAGACAATTTGGGGGTATAATGGGCATAATGGCATACAAACAATATTCAGAGAAGAATATACAACCAGATATTCCAGAAAAGTCTAGCTTAAAGAATGTTTTGAAGCACTACTAAGTTTACTAATGAACAGTGATTGTTCTCAATGTAAGAACTGCATCCACTTGGTTGTTTACATATCCTCATATTCCATTATGTACTTGAGGAATGTATAAATACATAATATATTCCATAGGATTGTGTGATCATTAAAAATTGCTTAAAAGTTTTACACAAATTATTAAGTGGAATTGTCCAGTACATAAATAAATTTATCATTTTTATATCAGTGTTTAAACAAGACTTTATACAGTTTTGTATTTAAATTACAAAATCATCTATTATAATTTAATAAATAATTTAAGAAGTTTACTTAAAAATACTACCTATCCAAATCTTAATTATAAATATTAGGTCTTGTTTCAAATTATGTCAACTAAAATATATGTGATTTCTACTTACATGTTCTCATAATTGATACATGAACATAAGAATACGTTGCAACATATGAAAGTGTAATTGTTGTAATATACATGGCAATATTAATAGATTTTAAATGACAGAATGATTGGGCTTAATTTTTATTAACTTATTTTTAAGTTTGTTTATTCTTTTTGCTACATGAAAATTAAACACTGGGCATGAAATGATAAGATTTTAACTCCCAAAACTCAGACTTGAGAATTGAATGTTTCATAAATAAATGGCAGAGTCAAAGAGTAAAAAGAAAAGTGACTTTTAGATTTTAGAAATGGAAAATTTATTGAGTAAACAGACCACTTTTTGTCCTACCTGAAGTATATGAAATATTTCAGAGTAAGGACACACCAAACTCCTCGATTTGTAGTGATAAACATGCCAAATGTTGCCATTTGTCTTGAGTAATTTATATTAAAGTTAATGGGAACCAAGCATCTGAGAAAACCAACATTTGTCATTTTATACGAATGTCTGGCAAATTTTCATTATACCTAATCTTCATGCTGTTAGGTTATAGGATTTTTTTCTTTTCAATTTACTAGTTAGATAAATGAGGGAGGATTACCTCTACTGGAGATTTAACTGAGAATGATTTGGCTCCCTGATATTACTGAATAGCAGCCTGCAAGAAGATAATGCTCTTCTAAAACCCATAGTAGTGAGAAATTATACCTATAAATTCAGTACAAAATATTATAAAAGGAATGAGTCCCTGATTATGAAGCTATATATGTATGTGCAACATAATACAAATAGAGAAAAAAACATCTATTCAAGAATAATTTCTGCTCTATCTTCAGGTGATGTCTGATTCATATTTATGGTAGATGAACCTTAATTTTGAAAGCTAAATAGGAACATGAAATGCACATTTTCAATATGAATTGCCCCAGCATGAGTTTCACTAAAAGACATGAATCCATATCAGTTTTTCACTTTCAGAGCACTTACAGAATTGACTTGATTTTAGTTGAGGGCAATCTGTCAGAGGATCATCATCACCCAAACCATCATAACTTGAGAAGGAAATTCAAAGTGGTAGACTGATAATCACTTAATTAAAAATAATTTTAATGTTCATTTATTTTTGAGAGAGAGACAGAGAACATGAATGGGGGAGGAGCAGAGAGAGAGAGAGAGAGAGAGAGAGGGAGAGAGAGGCAGAGACAGAGACAGGGAGAGAGACAGAGACAGAATCCAAAGCAGGCTCCAGGTTTCAAGCTGTCAGCACAGAGCCCAATGCTGGGCTTGAACTCACGAATTGTGGGATCATGACCTGAGCCGAATTTGGACTCAACCGACTGAGCCACACACGCATCCCTTAATTTTTTTTCTGTTTTTCTAAAACAAATTAATCATCACACCACTTAACTCCATAAAATGTCAGGGCTAATTTCTATGGCGTAGCTTACATAATGTTTTTTTTTTTTTCAACAACAGCTGCAAAACTAAATCTCTAGACTCCACTTCAGACATACTGTATTAGGGAATCAGGAGGTACATCTCAGGGATTTATGTTTAACACCAGTGTTAAACTATGGAAGTTTAGGCTGCCTTCTACAACTCTATATTCTTTTTTCTAGAATTGCTGCTGAGCCTCTTATGAGATTTATTTGTACTTTCTCAGATTCTTTGGCCTTTATATCCTGCATGAGTTTAAGCCACAAGTCATTTGAGGTGTTCCTTATTACCTGACATCTTAGTGAAACTGGATGTAAAACCACAATCGAGGGTTTCTAGAATTTTGACATCCTTCAAAGATGTTTGCTAATTTTTTAGAGGTCTTATAATTTCTAAGCTTTTCATTACCCTAGTCTAGTGATTCTCAATGGTTATCCCTGTCTCCTTTACATATCAGTTCTTCCCCATCTTCCACGTGATTCATGACTTGATTCACCAAAACCCCTCACATCTCTACCACCACATATATGAATTTGTCACCATGTGCTGAGAGAGTTTGAGGACTCTGGGAATTGATCACATTTGATACATCTTAACTTCCACTTTTTGTTTGCTTCTTTTCTCTTCTCCCTACCACAATTGTTACCCAAATGCCTCTGATATTCTTCTGTAGCTTTGGCACATTATAATAACACATCCTGAAAAGAAAGGAGAGGGTAGGAAATTATACCTTTTGACACAACTACTTTTCAAGATGTTGTTTCATGATATATAATTCTTCCTGAGAAATCCTTTTGCTAGCTATTAAGATGATTACATTTTATTGTGGCTATTTGCAAGTTAAACCACCATTAGTAGGCTTTCTCCTATTAGAGTAAGCACAAAGTACTCAGAGAACATCAGAGACTCCTTAACAATTAGGGAAAAAATATAAAAGCTAAATTTTAATTGTCTATATTATTTTACACTGCTATTATTGTGAATGAAAATGTTCAGGTCTTTATAGAAAGAAACCCATAGTATTTTCAAATGACTCCAGATTTCATTA
This sequence comes from Panthera uncia, assembly GCF_023721935.1. Taxonomy (NCBI): domain Eukaryota; kingdom Metazoa; phylum Chordata; class Mammalia; order Carnivora; family Felidae; genus Panthera; species Panthera uncia. The sequence goes on along the minus strand of NW_026057580.1, from coordinate 31,078,352 downwards.
ATTCATTCAATAAGGGTTTCAAAATACTGAATATGTGCCAAGTACCATTTTAGGCCTCGGAGATCTGGCAACAACAACAACAACAAAAAAAGAGAGAAAAATGTGTGGAAGAAAGAAAAAGCAAAATAACAAACTATGTTACATCCCATGGTAATAAATACAAGGGAGAAAAATTAAGCTTACAAAGTCATAGGAAGAGATTAGATTACAAGAGGGATGAGGTTTTAAATAAGGCGGTCAGGAAAAGCCTCACCAGGTACTAGTTGAAGACAAGAGAACAATTCCCTACTCCCACCACAGGCCTAGAAGCAATGAGAGTCTACTCTGGTGGAGGAAGAATATTGTGGAGAAATACTCCTTCCATGATACAGGCAAACAGGAATGACTGAAATCTAAGGATGAGGTACAAAGACTAAATCACATTATTTAACATCTCGAATACTATCTTAATACAAGACAATAGTGTCCCACTATTCAAACATGAAAACTGTGATGCCTTGAAGGTAAAAATATAAGCAAGATAAACACAGCTCAACTACTTAGTAGGTTAACACAGTGCTAAGTGACAAAAGAAGCTTATTTATTTCCAGAAGTAAATACTCCTGATTTCACTGTCTTCTATTCCTCGTACGATGTTGACTTTAAGTGAGCAACAAACAAGCAAACAAAAACACAAAAAGCAAGAATACCTGAGGAGTACACTTAACCAGATGCAGATTATACACATTTTTGAACTATCAAACAGGAAATTTAAAATAACTATGAATATATACTTAAAATTGTAATGGAAAAGATAAACAACATGGATGAACAGTTGGGGGGGTTTCATTAGACAGAAAGAATATATAAGAAAGAGCTAAATAAAAATTCTGAAATAAAAAAAATGCAATGTAAGTAATGAAAAATCCCTTCAGTGTATTCACCAGTAGACTGAACAGAGATGAGGAAAGAATTGGAGGCTTAGAGATAGGCCAGTAAAAACTGATGAAAAATGAAACATGCAGACAAAAAAAAAGTGACAAAAAAAAACCCAAGCAAATACATACCACCATGGCAAAAACAGACCAGAGCATCCATAATGATAGGAAATTTTCATACACTCTGAAATTTGTATCGTTGGAGTCCAAGAAAGAGAAAAGAGACCAAAAAGAGCAGAAATACTATTGGAACAGAAAAAGGTGAGATTTTGCAAATGAATGAATGAATGAATGAATGAATAAATAATAAAAGACATCAAAGCATAGATTCAAGAAGCTGAGAATAATACAAGCAAGATGAATACTCCTCTCCCCCCAAAACTATAAATAGAAATTACAGTCAAACTGCTGAAAACAGATAAAGAGAAACAACTTTATAGGCAAGAGAAAGTTAAAGAGAAAAAGTCATTTTACATACAAAAGAATAAGGATAAGAATTATAGCAGACTTCTTGTCAGAAACATTACAAGCCTTGGGGTGCCTGGGTTTCTTAATAGGTTAAACATCTGATTTTTGATTTTGGCTCAGGTCATGATCTCACAGTTCCGTGAGTTGGAGCCTTGCCCAAATTGGGCTCTATGCTGACAGTATGGAGCCTGCTTGGGATTATCTCTTTCTCCTCTCTCTCTGCCCCTCTCCCATGTTCATCCTCTCTCTCTCTCTCTCTCTCCCTCTCTCTCTCTCTCCCTCTCTCTCTCTCTCAAAAATAAGTAAATACACCAAAAAAACCCTGCACAAACCTTAAGATAATGACATGGCATCTTTAATGTACCAAAAGGAAGGAAAAATTGTCAACCTAGAATTATATACTCAGCAAAAACATATTTTTAAAATGAAGGCCAAAAAAATTCTTCAGATAATAAAAATCTGAGAGAATTCATAGCCAGAATTCATATACCACAAGCACTTTTAAATAGACTTTTTTCAGAAAAGGACTCTGATACCAGACAAAAATCTGAATCTATGCTGAAATGGAAAGGTCTGGAAATGAAAAAAATAGACATTATATTCTTGTGTTTATCTACTCTTAATGATAATTAGCTTTGGCTTATAACATGTAAAAGTAAAATGTATGGCAACAATAGTAAAATTGATTGGAGGGAGGAATTAAAAATAAATGTGCTTAGTTATATTTTCTTTCTACCACTTTTGAAATATACCTAATTTTGTAGAAAAAGAAAAGTGACCCTAGTAGTTAAAATAATAAGCTGTACTGAAGGAATTGAGAAACCCTTAAACCTTAGTGACTTTGAACACAGTTTTATTTTTGTCAGATGAGAATTAGATAACTCTTCACAGGTGCTTGTCTTTCATGCTATGACTCAATGACCCCTGTTGTTTCCACCTTGTGGTTCTGCCATCTCATCATGCGGTCAGAAAACAAGTTTCTTTTTTCCTTTCTTCAAAAGTGATTAGTAATAATTTGAGAGTAAATGAAATTGCACACAATATTAAGAAATAAAAATTCAGATATCTTTTCATCTATTGTCTTTTTTTAAATTTTTTTAACGCTTATTTATTGTTGAGACAGAGAGAGACAGAGCATGAATGGGGGAGGGTTAGAGAGAGAGGGAGACACAGAATCTGAAACAGGCTCCAGGCTCTGAGCTGTCAGCACAAAGCCCGACGCGGGGCTCAAACTCATGGACCTCGAGATCATGACCTGAGCCCAAGTCGGACGCTTAACTGACTGAGCCACCCAGGTGCCCCTCATCTGCTGTCTTTTGAAGGGAATGTATTTAATATACTTATCCATAGTATTCCAGATCTATCTCTTTTGTTTTATGTTCTTAAAACATGGATATTCTTTAGTCATTCTTTCTGTTCTAGATACCATAGATGATAATGCATGTTTCTGCATGGGTGTATTTTATAAATTTTATTTCTAAGAACTAGACGTGGTCAACTTGTACCATTCTTATCTGTATTTATTCACTATTAATCAAAATCTGAGCAGGTTATACTGATAAATATGATAACAAAACTGTAGAAATATCTAAAAGTTAACTCTCTGGATTTACTACATTGGAAACAGTTTAGCATATCCCAAATAAGCTGATGTGGATGGTTGGTTTAGTTCTAAACTTTGCAGGTAATTTTGGTGAAAGGTGCTAAATGTGAACTTTTTAAAAAAAGAAAAGACTTCCTTTGGTCATGTAGTAATTAGAAAAAAATTGAGAGAAAAATAAAAACAATTTATTGTCAAAGTTGCATAACTTCAACCAGGGATGTCTCAACAGATGGTTGTTGATGGAATTAATAAAAATATGGTAATTGTAATTAAACATCACATAATAAATTTAGCTGTTTTCTCTCTCATTGATAGTTTTTAACCAATTCTAATGTTTTAAAAGGTTTGTAATTTTCTTTATCACAGTTTAAAAAAAAAAGCTCAAGGGTGCCTAGGTGGCTCAGTTGGTTAAGGGTCTGACTTCGGCTCAGCTCATGATCTCATGGTTCCTGAGTTCAAGCTCCACATTTGGCTCTCTGCTGTCAGCGCAGAGCCCACTTTGGGTCCTCTCTCAATCTCTCTCTCTCTCAAAAATCAATAAGCATTTAAAAAAAAGAAAGAAAAGAAATTTCCAGGCCTTTAGATGAAACTTGGAACTTAGTGACAGGGTCTTAATTTAAAGATTGCTTTCTGTGGGATTTTCATTTGCCACCCTGTGGATGTCTGGCAGAAGAAGTAATGTTCATGAATTTATAATAACAGGGTAAAAGTCAGAAATCATTTTAATGGCAAAAAATGTGTTTCACGGTCAAAAATCTTCCTTTACCAAGCATACGACAATTTACAGTAATTTGACAATTAGTATATCTTTCGCTGGTGTAGATTTCTTCACTAATTGTGCAGTTATATTTTCTAAGTGTCAGAAAAACCTAATACTACACTTTTTCAGGCAAACATTAAGTATTTTTTTTCTGTTCCATGAATGAATGTGAAGGAGAAAAAAAGGTGTTTATATCAAGCTCTTTTAAAACATAATAATGGCAATTATTATATGGTGTTTACTGATGGTCATCATGACTGTATGAGGGAACTTACTGCTTTACGTTAATTATTTAATGCTTATTAACCACTCTTTGAATATGTATATGTATTTATTGTTTTTCTGAAATGAAAATTTAATTGAACTTACTATTTTTCCTTTCTTGGTTGATTTTGGCTAAATCTGACAACCCTAATTGGGTAGGAAAACAAAAACTCCAAGAGGAAACAAGCTTTAAAGGTCAACTGCTAGATGCAAAATGAAAACAGTTCTAAATCTACTATAGGTTCCTGAAATGCCCAAAGCACTTTAATCCTGATTGAGAACCAATAAAATAAATAAAAAAAGGAAAGGAAGGCAATTCCATCAAACGGTGACCCACAAAATCACTGGTCCATTTTTACTTTATTGATTTTCGCTTTCTCCAAGTAATATTAGTTAATTTGTGCTGTTTATTATTTTGCTCAGCAGTAACTCAGTCCTTTGTTCAGCATTAAACATGCCATACTCAGCTTGCGGCCCCACGGAGCTCTGTAGACTTAGAGGTGGCCACAGGTGTAGCTGGATTAAATGCCAGCAGTGGAAAACAGGTGCAGATTTATATTACATTTATGGACATAAGTTTAAGAGCCGGACTTTGAAACCAGATATCATAGATTCAGATCTTGACTCTGCCACTTCTTGTGTGTTACTTTAGGCAAGTTAGTTATCCTCTCTCTCTAGGATTCTTCATCTGTCAGCTATGGCTATTATTATATTAATCTTCTAGAGTTTTGGTAAAGAGTAATGACTTAATGTATACAAAATACTCATAAAGGTTGAGGTAAACATCTGTATTTTTAGTTATTTATTATTTAATCATTTATTATTTAATTATTTTTCTGCTGTTGATGTTATTATTTGGTATTATAAGCTACATTCTCTATAGAGACAAAACTGGCGAATAGTAAATTAATTTTATAATACAGTTAATATAGCCACAGAACTAGTCATAACATATACTCCAGAAGATATTATATGTAATTAATTGTGTAATAGGTAGAAAGATATGAAGTAATTAAATATGTGTCATTCAATAATTTTTGTTATTTTCTCAAATAGAGTTTCCAATAACTGCTTCAAAATAGAAGAATGATGTCAGAAATGCAAAAATTGTACCAACCAACCCCTACACCAGAATGTTGCTTGATCTTTTTTCTAGATTCTTAGCATTTCACACAAAGGTTTCCAACAGCTGGTCTGTCAATACATTTGCCTTCCAATTCAGTCTATTTCTTCTTAAAGGATATTTTGATCAAGTAGAAGTAAGAGAATTAAAATATTATGCGGGTGATACAAGTATCCTGCTGTGACACACACAGAACTCATTTTGCATAGTTCGAATATGTGGGGATTTCAGTTACCATGGTTTAGTTAAATAACACCAGTCCCCCAACAACTCAGTTCAAATTTTAGTAATCACAGTATATTAACTGTGAGGAATTGCATGAAGTACAAACTTGGCTGCTGCAGTCCACTAATCACTATGTAAATAAAATGCATTTCATGATCGATGACTAATCACTCACTCCTTTCCAAATGTGTCAGTGATTGGTCCTGAGCATTTTACAAACAGGCAGCAAAGCTTGTAATGTGTTGCCTTTTTGTCTCCCCTTGACAAACTCGTATGATGTTTTACAAAAATAGGTAATTGAAATATGGAATTGTCCAAAAAGTACATTAAAAAAAAAGCAATAACACTGGAAGGGAAATTTATACCAAACATAAATGAAGTTCCAGGAGAAAGTGCCAATGATGGAAATACTGACATTGTCTCCATTTGAATGGACTCTAGATATACTGGAAGAATTAATGAAGGTAAACTTAACCAATGTAAATGAAGAAAGTGGTCCTGATGATAAGGAGAAAAATGCCAGCAAAAATGACACATTAAAAGAACATTTAGAGTTATTTTATATTGAAAGCTCAAAACATAAAATGTTGGAAATTAATCCAAATGTGAAAAAGAGTATGACAATTTTCCAAACAATAGAAATCATGCTTGCTTCATATAAATTATATTACAAGAAGAAGTCAAGCACTGTTCAAACTATTCTTTTCTTTTTTATATAGAAATATAACACTTCAATTCTCAGTGAATGAGTATGCAATGGCATTCACCTCATCTTTATTAAATTATATTGTATATGTAAAGATCAGTTTTACTGTTTTTTCACTTCCTTGTACACTTTTAATTGACATTGTTTTAAATATTTTGACAATATATTTGTTGTTGTGGAGCGATTATAACCTTTCCCATTGATTATCAGATTTTCCTGTAAGATTCCAACAGGCATGGTCATTTCCACAGTCTCCCACTACACGGTTCTTAGGGATCCTGTAACCCTTTTGCTATACCAATGCTTGAGGAAAGAGTACCTGAGGAAGACCACTTAACATCTAAGTAACTTTTTAACAAGAGCTCAAATTGAAACATTGGTAATCCTTATAAAATTATTATCATATTTTGTAAGATATTTTAAAGTGATATGAAACATTTCAAGAAATATATGTGAAAACTGAAGAAAAACCAATCAAAGCCAGAGCCTAAGTAAAGTCTAACTTCCCAAAGGGAAGAAACTGAGATGAATATTCCTGTTTTCTATTTCAGTTATTCTAGTGTTCTTGTCTTTCAACTATTATTTCTTGGTGGCCCCAAGCATTAGTTTTTCGGAAATAGTGGTTTATGAATCAAAGCAACTACCACACATTCCTCCTTTACTAATTGCATAAGGAAAAATTCATAACACAGAAATATGTTTTTACAGAAAAATACGTGTTGTTTTTAGTAGAATGAAATACTTATATTTAAGTTTTCATTGGTTGTAATATGTACCTAGTTTTATGTTTTAAGAAATAAACTCTGTGGTGCCTGGGTGGCTGAGGCAGTTAAGTGACCCTTGATTTCAGCTCTGGTCTTGATCCCACAGTTTGTGAGACTGAACCCTGCATTGGGCTCTGTGCTGACAGCATGGAGCCTGCTTGGGATTCTCTCTCGCCTCTCTCTATGCCACCCACCTCCTGCCTAGTGGTATCTCTCTTTCTCAAAATAAATGAATAAACAAACAAACAAAAATAAATAAACTATGACACAAGGCTTTCTATTAAGAGAGTTTTTATTTGATATGTATTGTCTGGTCTTTATTGTTTTTATCATACTCTGCTATTTACAGAAAACATATAAGAAAGTTGAGACACAATTTAAGAATAAACCTAAGGAAAATTTATAATAAATAAATTTATTAAGAAGTTCTTAAAACGTCTTCACTATCAAAGTTTGATTCCTGTTGCTTGTTTTGGCTTAGAATAGTTAATGTGCATGTTTTCCACAAAATATAGTCCTTTGTTTCATCAAAAGCACTGGTGATGCAATATTAAAATAATCACTAAAAGAATTAAAGCCAGCCTTGAAACTATGTAGATATAGCTTAAATTTGGCTCCTACTTGGGAAATTTTAGAAAGTGTATCTAACTTCCTTCTTTCCCATCTTCCACATCATTTGGCTTCTTGGGATTAAAAAATTATTCTACTGTTCATGCATTTTTCTTCCAAGCCATTACTCTTTTTGTTCTTACTTTTCAGAGAATAATGATGTTCTCATCTTTTATTTCTACCACTCTTCATATAAATAATTTTTTTTGATAGAGAGCTTGAATAGTATCTTTGAAGAATACTAACATGAATTCAGAATTTGAGGTATTTAGCTAACCTGATTTCCAGTGATGAGTCTATCATGATTTTATAACAAATTTTGAAAGAAAATGTATATTTTCTGTTACTGTGAATATTTTGCTAATATTTTGTTGGTTTTATTATTTTGAAGCAAAAATAACTCATGAATATTAGGTTTTAAAGTTTAAAGTTTTACAATTATTAAATTCTACAGAAAATTAAATGCTGCACTAAAATACCTTGAAGGAAGAATTGTGGGGGCATTTGTGGGGGGTAGTTTTCTTTAAAGCATGTTTATGATCTGATGCTAAGTCCAGATTATTGACGGGGACTTATTATTATTTAAGTAGAAAACTCAGAGAATTACTTTTGAGGCTCTTGTTTGCCAGGTGTAATTTCAAAAAAAAAAAACAAAAAAAAAAACCCTTACTTAATTCTACTGGATACCATTATTAAGTCTTCTCTGAAACTCTATCAGTCAAAACCAATGAAAGTGGCATGTTCTCTTTGTAATACAGCCTTGGAAGCTCTGATCTTATGAACTGTCTATGTAGCAATCTTTCTGAACATTGGATGAACAATGAAAATAATGTTCAAGAGGTAATAATGATGAACACAGGTCTTTCAGAACTAATGTAGCTGTTTTGGCACAAAGAAAATGATTATTCTGATAATTTTCAAACTGCTGAATACAAAGGGATTTGCTTATGTTTAAAATTATTTTATTGCTGCAAATTACAAAAAGAGTTATAGCAACACTCATAACAGAAATCAACAAATGTATTTGTGGAAGAAAAAAATTGAAATCTGGAAAAAATTATAGGGCATAACTGTAAAAAAATTAATAAGGTGCAATGAATGTTATTAATATATTTTATTTTATCTCATGTATACAAAATATTATTCCTACATGCAATCGATGTAAAATTATTAATGAAGCATTTTACATGCTTTTCTGCTAAGTTTTTCTAATCTGGTGTGTAAAATATACCTTGATTTAGTTAAGGAATGTTTCAAGTGGTCAAGAGCCATGTGTGGCTAGGGGCTGCCATATTGGACAGCACAGTTAGATTTAGAGATTTATTCTTTTCTCAGTGTAAATAAAATAGAGATAATCTCCTTTTTGGTATATATGGGGGAAAGGCCATACTCTTTTCTCACTCCCCCAATTCCTTTATACATGTGTGTAACCAACAGAACAGGTAATGCTTACTTTGGCATTTGGCCATGCATTAATCATAAGTATGTACCACACATAAATATTTCTCCTTCATTGTAGCAATGGTAGAACAGTCGTTTGTATGAAGTATATGTCTGCATGCAGTTTGAGAAATTTATTTTAAGAGTTGTGATCTGTGAAATGCTTTGCTTTCAAGAAATTTCCACAAATTAAATGATTGAAATACAAATTATCACATTTAAATTTCATCTTACTTTTATTAAAAGGCAATGATAAATGGAAATGTATCAGCTTTACACACAAATAGACTTGTGTTTGAATCCCAGAAATGACAATTATATGACCTTGAGTGTGTCACTTAGTTTTTTTTTTCTGGGTCTCAGTTTTATGGTTTATAAAATTTGATAAAAAATTGTGTTAAATAATTTTTCCAAGATCACTCATTGGCAATAATCTCTGAAAGTAATCTTTGAACCTGTAAAGAGAAATCTGGTACATATAAATAGTTTAAAATGAATTAATTAGTAATGTAAGTAAACGTTTCATCATATATCACCTGTCAGAACATGGTTTAGTGGCAAATTACCAATAAAATGCTATATATTTTCAGGCTAGGATAATAACAAGGGGAATAAGAATATTCAGAAAGACATCACAACAAAGGTCTTATTTGTGTCTTGGGGAAGATTAGTGAATACAGTGAATATAGTGTGCCATCCAAATCACAGAAATGTTTGAATAAATGCATTCAGACAGGAAATCACATGATGTCTTTAGGGAAAAAAAAAGATGACTGAGCTTTTGGGCAGCAGGAAGCCATAGAATGGAAGCCATATTGTGGGTGTAAATGACAGATTACCTTTTTTAGATAGGTGGCAAGTCACTAATAATGAAAGAAGTCTTTAGGGGAGAAATCCTAGAAGTGATGTCCACATTATATCTAAAGTATCTGCTTTTGTGTTTGTTTTGCTTTTCTATGTTGAACATGATTGTTATTTGGAGTATTCATAGTTTACAGCATCAATTTCCTATCCCTGCTAGGGTCAGGGTTTAAAATCAGCTCAGGAATTACCAAAACTAAAAGTTTTATACATGGTAGCTCTAACAGTAATACTGTGAAGTAGATATTATTATCTTACTTAGTATATAAGGAAAATAAGGCATGGGAAGGTTTACAAATTCTCACAAATTCACACACTTCATTAAGTGATGAAGCCAGGAGGTAGGCTTCAGTCAATCTGATGGCAAAGCTACTTTATCCCATCCTATCGTATTAGATGTACCTCTATGTTTTGGATACTTGTTATGTTGATACTTTCTTCATAAAACTCATGTATTTCAATTCTTGCCCTGTTCTTAATAACTGCTAATAGACCAATTAAAAAGAAAACAGCATGATTCAAAGGATTATCTTATTTGACTCACTATTCAATTACAAAAGAAAGAGAAAAGTGATCTTTCTCATTTCTCTAGGAAATTAATTGCTTCAAAAAGAATATCCCATTTGTTTGCCTAACTCCCACAAAATGTTTATGTTCTTATTATTTATTCCATGCTTGCTTAATATTCCCTCATTTTTTAAGAAACAGCATTTTTTTTTTGTTAAGGAGAGAATTTTCAATGATCTAATCTTAAGTTATTTCTTCCAGCTGTTATATTCTTATACTCAAATTTTAAAATATAGCATTATCTTCTATATGCATTTTTAAATAAGATGACATTAAAATGTCAGAGTTGCGCACATTGTGTAAAAGATTATATCTTGGTGCTTTTTTTCAGGATCTGTTTGTGCAGACCAGTTGAAAAAAGATAAGTGGGATATGAGTAAAAAGTGAGAGATTTAGTATTCTAATAAATGATTACATTTTTTCTATTCAGACTCCAAAATAAAGAAAAAAAGAGTTTTGGGTGGTTGGCGAAATTGTCAACTGCATTTGTTGTTTTATAGGCTAAAATCAAATGGTATTCACCATAGATACACATTTTGGATATAGTCATATAGTCATGTATATGTGCATAAATTGATTGGGACTGAAAAGAAAATAAAAACCATTATCTTATTCAGCATAATTAAAAGTGTGAGTCATTCTTTTCCTTCTGAAACTTGTTCTCCTCCTCTGTTCCCTATTTTAGTTATTTGCAAAATCCTCCTCCCAACCTTCAGCTTAAAAGGTATAGAATTCTCTTATTGTATTCCTATATCCTTCAGCCTACATGGATTTCATGTCTTCACACTATTTTTTTTTTGTGTTTACTCAACCCAGAATTTTACATTCCTTAATTCAACTATTTGTATTCTCTGTTCCCTTCAGGAAATTGATCAGAAGATTCTGCCTCATGTTATCTTTCCTTACAATTTTACATAGCAATCATCTCTTCCTCTTTTGCAGATTGACATCGGTTTCTTTAAACATCCTTCACATTTTCTAACTTGTTTCATCTAATAATTTATTATATCTACCTGATATATCCCCTTCTATATTTTAAGATGCCTGAGAAAATTCAATGAGTAGCATGAAACTCTATTAATTTATTGAATATTTAAAAGCATCCTTCCAAAGTAGAATCTAAGTAGGAGTGAATTAGAAAGCTCTGGATGCTGCATTCACTTTGTTTTATTTTGTTTTTTGAAATAAAATTTACTATAACATCTCTAAATAGCTTCCATAACAGAAAAATAATAAATGTTTGGACAAGCATGATTTAGTTTTGAATAATGCATATTTATCAGTATATTTCAGTTATATTTAATGTTACATATCCTGTGAGTCACTAGTGAATGAGATTATATTTGAAAAGATTCTTCTGGAGCCTACCCAAAGTCCTATCTTTTAGTATGTCTTTAATATTTAATTATTTCCTTAAGTTGAAACTTCTAATTAGACCAGCACCTGTTATTCTTATGCTTAAAAACACTTTCAAGACTAACAAATTGACAGGCTGAAATGGCAATGACTTATAAAATGGAAAAGCATTTTGGAAAAGCAAAATACCAACTTGTAAAGTACAATATAATGCATAAAAAGTTCAATGAGGACTATAGAAAATATTGGCTTGTGAACTTAAGTACAAGTAGCAAATGAAGAAAACTCCTCTATCCTGCTGTACAAAAAAGAAAGAAAGAAAGAAACCCTGAGATAGAAATTTCATATCTGTTATAAATTTAAACCCCCAGTTGCCTAAAATACAAAACAATAATAAGAGAACACTGTAACAACTCTATTGTATATTTTTCATCCTTTTCTTTTCTAAAACAGCATTTAAAGTTCTATTCCCCAGGCAGGGGATATAAGGAAATTCTCAGCTTCCTGTCAGGTGTGCTATCCTGGAGCAAGGCCTCAGAAAAGGACAGTTCTTCCCTAGGTCCTAGTGCTGTCCCTTCAGAAATACAGCACAAAGGCTGGACCTCGGTAGGGGTAGGCCACATCCGCTGGTATCTTTCTTGAATGCTTTAAGGTGGTAGTAAAACACAATAAAATATTTGTATTGTTTTGGTTTGTTTGTAGTTGTAAATATTGCATATAACTGAAAATATACAGATAGCACAACAAAGTTAGCTAGAGTTGAGCTAGTTAGAGTATTATTCTCTAAGAGGAAATGAAAAATGAACACCATAACTTTCAGCTGTATGATGAATAAAGTCTGAGGACCTAAAGTATAAAATGGTGACTATATTGATAATATCATATAATTGAAATCTGCTTAAAGAGTGGAACTTAAATATTCTCACATACACAAAAATATAAAAATATGTGAAATGATGGATGTATTAATTCACGATGTGTACATATATAAATCATCACGATGTACAGTTATAATATCTTAAAAAATCTTACAATTTCATTTGCCAACTATACCTCAGTAACATTGAAAAAGTGCTGTATTTCAACAATATAATTATTTTATTATTTTTCTTTTAAAATTTAATCACTGAGTATATATGATTCCTTAAGTTATGCAGGTGTTTTAATACAAGATATTTTAATAATACATAAACTGGAAACAGGAAAAATAGCTTTAGAAGCACCCAATCGTCCTTGTAAAGAGTGAAAATATGGAAAAAATGACATGCTTATAATTTGAAATATATTTTGCCACAGCAAAGTTCCTAATTTCCCCTACTCAGGCAATCATAGTATCATTTCAGAGGGTAGTGTCTCTACTCTTTCAACGAAAATGTGGTTTGTGGACCAGGACCATTGACATTACTGGGAATGTGTAACAAATTCAGAATCTCAGGTCTCATTCCAAACCTAGTGAATGACTGTCTGAATTTTCACAAGAATCCCCAGTGGTCATATTCTGATTAAAATTTGAGAAGTTTTAGGTACGTGAATGTGGATAGGACAGGAGAAACATTACAAGATCCCTTGCTGACCAATCTAAAAGAATTAAAGTGTCCTGGATCCTATGCCAAATGTAAATAGAAATGAACCAAGACTAGGGAATTCGCTGAACACGAAGAACAGAAAGATCGCAAAGGTTATCTAATAAAATGTTGATAGGAACCAGCTTATATCAACTGCTGTGAAAATCCCTGTTGTCTTCCAGAGGCAGGAGTGGACCAGCTGCTGAATTTGTATTTTTCCATCATTTTCATTGAGAGAATTTTTCTGAATTTTGTGGGTATACTTTTCTGAGAGACATCATATCAGACCCCAAATAATACATGATGGTTTCCTTGAGCCAGTGATCCCCAAACAAGTAAGAGCCAGTCTTTTGGAATTAGTTCAGGGGAGAGGACTTGCCATCTCATCTGCTTATTTTACATCAGAAAGTACAAAGTATTTTGCTCTAATCACGTCCAACCCGAAATAAGATGTAAAGAAGGAGATAAAATGCTTTGTCATCTATTTGACGATTCCACCTTAAATAAAAGACTGTTAAGTGTTCCTTGCTGTTAAGTATAATGCAAATCTGGAATTAGTCTGAATCAACATTGAATGGAAGAAAAACTGAATAAATAAATGAACAGTTAAGTTAAACAACCTATTTATTAGAAAGGATTTGAATAAAAAGTTCTTGTTGCAGGGGCAATTATTAGGAATTAGGAATTCATTGTTAGATTTCTTAGAAAGCCAAAGTTAGGAAAAGTATGGGTCTAGTGAAAAAAACTGATGATGACAAAGTGAAATCAAAGTCCCCGATACATCAATTCTAGTGCATATATATTGTCACCTCTTTGACCAACTTCACACTTACTTGAAATGTGTGTGCTATGAGTCAAGTGCCAGTTGTAACCATACTTCTAGAGTGAACCATGTGGTGGTTGAATTCAGAAATCTTATCATCAGTATTTAACTGTTTGAGTGCACTCTGATTTAAGCCAACACCTAGGAACACTTAATATTCTATATGTAAATGCTAACATATTTACAGTTTAAAAATATTTTATACATGAAATCATAGCAAATATTTTCCTAATGAAGACATATGTAAAAATGGGAAATATCAATAAATCTTTGCTGTACACAAAAGTACTACATATGTAATTTTATAATTATATATTATATATCATATTGCATTCTTATTATCATGTAAAACTTAATGTTATTTTTATTCTTTGATATTAAAGTGATACTTACACATTATCATACCTATCAGCTCCCTTAACTCTGTTCTTTGTATGATCCATCCTAGAACCTACGACATCATAGCATAATCTGTATGCCTAGCCTAAACCAAAACGTGTACATCAGTTTTTGTAATAGGTGAAGAAAGATGAGAGCAACAAATATATATCTCAGTGGTTTGGCATGGCTAATATTGATGCTCTGGTTTTAATATCCCCATAATTATATTTGGTTCCTTTTCTCTAATTTGTCAATGTGTAGTTTGCTGTCAATGTGTTCTTCCATATTTAATATTCTGGTTATTACGTTTCTCCTTCCACTTCCTTGGCTTTGAGTTCTCTCTGTAACTGGGTCTCCTTCTGTAAAATTTTACTATGATACATACCTCCCGTAGATCCCCTTGATACCACTTGGCTTGAGTAGAAATAATAAAGACAGTAACTTAAAATTTTTATGTATGTATATATATTTACATGCATGTGTATATATATATATATATATATGTGTGTGTGTGTGTATGTGTGTGTGTGTGTGTGCATGTGTGTGTGTTCTATATTAGAGATTTTGTACAATACCCATAGCAACACAGTGCTATATGTATTGTTATTTCTGTTTTATACATTTTGTAATTGAAGAATCTGTGTCTTAAAGGACATAGGTGAATTCACAGAGAGTTGGGAAGGAAATCTTCTCAGCAATTTTACTCACAGCTTTATTTACTGTCAGAGCCTGTACCCTGTACCATTAGCATCATGCACACTAATTCACAACTAACCTGCACTGTTTGATTTGTCTCTACAACCAGATCAGTGATAGCAAAGAGTTTTTTACTTTAGCATCAACCCTGGGTCAGCTGATAGAAACTAACTAGAATTCTGAATCAGAAAGATTTTAACTTTTTGTTGTTGTTACTTTTCACTTTGAGAATATTGTAGATACATAAGCAATGTAAGAAAAATACAGAGAAAAGCATTGTACTTTTTACCCAATTTCTCCCAATGGTAACATCTTATGGAACTGAATAATACAATATCATAACCAGGAATCTGGCACTGACATAATCCACCACCTTTTTCAGTTTCATCAGTTTTATGTGCGTGTGTGTGTGTGTGTGTGTGTATTTAGTTCCATTTGTAGATTCAACCTACCATTATCCAAGGATCTCTTGTGTTATCCTTTTATAGCCACAGCTCCATCCTTCCTTTCCTACCTTCTTAATCCCTAAGAACCACTAATCTTTTTCCCATCTCCATAATTTTGGTCATTTCATGAATGTTATTTAAATGAAATTTTCTGAGGTTAGCTTTTTCACTCATAATTACTTTGAGATCTATCCAAGTTGTTATATGCATCAAGAGCTTATTCTTTTTTATTATTGAGTAACATTTCATGGTGTGGATGTGCTGTATTTTAATTATACTCCTCTTGAAATTCATTTGGGTTATTGCCAGTTTTGGGTTATGATGAATAAAAGCTGCTGTAAACATTTTTCTTCAGATTCTTGTGTGATCGGGAAGTTTTCATTTCTCTGGGATAAGTGTTTAAGACTCTAATTGTTTGATCATATTGTAAGCCCATGTTCAGTTTAGTTGTATGAGAAACCACCAGAGTCTTTTCCAGAGGCTGTAATTTTCATTCCTGCCAGTAAGATGTAAGTGACCTGGATTCTTTGCATTCTTGACAACATTTGCCAAATGTTATCACTTTTTTAAGAATTTTAATCATTCTGATAGGTGATTAGTGATGTCTTGTGTTTTTAATATGTTTTTCCCTAATGGCTAACGGTGTTGAAATCTTTTCACACATCTGTTCATATCTTTTGACCATTTTCTAATTTTTTACTTATTTTTTATTTTTTATTTTTTTTTTCATTTTCTAATTTTTTAAAATGTTTATCGATTTTACTTTTGAGAGAGAGAGAAAGAGAAAGCGCACAAGTGGGTGGGGGGCAGAGAGAGAGGGAGACACTGAATCTTAAGTAGGCTACAGGCTCTGAGCTGTCAGTGTCGAACCTGACGTGGGTCCGAATTCATGAACCATGAGATCATGACCTTAGCCAAAGTTGGAAGCTTAACCGACTGAGTGACCCAGGCATCCCCACTTTTTCTTTAATTCATAAGATTTTACATATTCTAGATGTGTCTGTTGTCATATATGTGATTTGCAAATATTGTGTTTTTTTCAGCCTAAGAGGTAGCAGGATTTAAATGTTTTGTTTGGTTTCTATGATAGAGTCTCAGAGTTTAGTGATATGTACAAAAAAAAGAGGAAATATACTCTAAAAACCTTAGTTTTCTACATACACGTTTACCATTCCTATCCTTGACATCAAACGCAGTGCAGACTTAGATAATTGTGCACATACACTACCTTCTGTCCTTCCCATCTCTCTCATTCTGTTCAATTAGAACAACACATACAAATATTTCTTGTAATAAGTACACAAATAACAGCCTTGACAGCAAAGACATTGTTCTAATCAGATAATCTTGAACTTAACTCTTGGAAAGTTCTCCAAAATTTTGTCAAATTAAATGTTTTAATAAAAAAATACATTGAACCATTTATCCAGATGTTACTGATATAAATAACTCAAAATAATTTATAAGTGGTTAAGTTTATCCAAACTTATAAAACACATATATATACTACTACCAAGTGTCAGTGCTCATTTATATGCTCATGGTATATTTCTGCCTGTTCTTGTAATAGAAGCATATTTGGGCTAATTTTTTAATACTTAAAATTCATTTTGAGAAGTTAATTTGTGTGTGTGTATTGAGCAGCATGACAAAAGACATTCCAATACGTTAATCCCTTCTTTCTCAGCTTCAGTCAAAATTATTCTTAAACAAGGGACTGAGTTGATTGATGATTTAATGTTAACTTTTTCAGAGTTGTTCAGTTATGTTGCTTCTAGAAAGAGAGAGTCCCTACTACATGTGGTACGTGACAGGGATTTTCTAAAGTTGGTCCCTGATAGATAGCGGTCATGTAAAACAAGTTTTCACATAGACAGCCTAACCATTAGGATGATCTTAAATATTTGCTTCAACCCTGATTTTAAAAATCTGGTCATATATACATTCAGCATTGATTGGTGACTACATATGCTATACAGTAATGAGCCTACACATTAATTTTCTGGACATATAGTCTTGTCTTCCACAGGCAAAACTAGTTAGTAAAATGCTCATTTAGAGTGAATAGAGTGAGGACAATGTTTGTTGAACACTTTTGCTCTCTATTCTCCTTTTTTTTTTCTTTTTTCTTTTCTACTTAACAGATATTATGTACCTCAAATACTATCTTTTGCTGGCATAAAAGAAGTCACAAACTTTAAATCGGAGGGTGGTTCTGAGATTGATGTTAAAAGGCCCCTGATTTTTTGTTAGTCCTCTCTCTTTCTCCACAATTGCCTCCAGATCAAGTATCTACCTATTAGTTCAGCCTGGATAATAGGGTAGGTGATCAAGTCTTGTATCTAGATAATACATTCTAGGTTAGGCCTTTCAATCTGGTTATATACAATTTATTTTGCAGGTGTGAAGAAAGACATCATGGCCCAATACAAAGGAAGTCTTACTTAAGTTTCTGAATGATAAATGATACAATCTTGCCCAAAGATTTCACTCCAATTAAAATGAAAGTCAATTCCTTAAAAATAAACACATGTGGATTACTGATGTTTTCTTAAAGGAAGTATAGTGGGTTTTGTTTTAAAAATTTTTTATGTTCTTATAAAGAAGATTAAAAAATAAATGAGAAATAATTATAGAAACATTCCTCTTTAGGTTTAAATGTGTAGAATGTATGCATTATAATGTGGTTATCTCTTCAATATGGAATACATAACACTTCCACTCTTATTTATTTCATTAATATTTGAATTTTACAGAAAATGTAAAATTACTTTTTAATTGGATATTCCAGTAAATGTGAATAAAAAAGGACATAAAGTAGATATTTAAAAGACGCTCATGAATTACACAAATTTGGCAGACTATGAAAAGGACAAATTGGCGTGGAAAGTTTCCCAAGAAGACTTAATCCATAGGTCATTCTTAAAGTACATAGGCTTTTAAGGGCAGATTCATGTTAGAAGATTTACTCATCTGGAAGATAATTTAAATTACAGGACAAGTATATTACTCCAAAGAGGTGTTTTATTCATTTTAGATGGCAGGAGATGGGTTTAATGAAATCATGCTCTCTTAACTGGTTTACTGGCAGATTAAATGCAACATTCTTCACTTTATAATGTTTGATATAACTATCAAGATAATAGTTGCAAAATGTTTTTACAAATGCCTGTGTGGTATACCTACAGACACCTTGCATAAGAAGAGCACTGTAAATCACCTCTAAATGACTACAGGTTAGATTTCCATCTTCTTAAACCCTCTGGATGACAGCAGAACACACAAGTGTATGAAGTGTGAACAATGCAAAGAAACTACAAGAACCTCCGAAATTAAAGCAGGCCATCCACCTCCATTCTGAGCTGTATTTGGCCTATAAATCTTAAAAATCTGGGTTATCTATTTTTCTAGTTTACTACAGATTAGAAGTTACAGTTGGATTAGAAGCAACAAATTAGACGTGGGAGGCAGTAGTGAGGGGTGTTGGTTAAAGGCATTCTGACAGCATTGAGAAGTTACAGCTGACAGCCTGACATTGAGGAATACAGAAACTCCCAAGCATATGCAGAAATGTGCTGTGTGTTTTAGCAGAGAACAAGAATGGAGATACATAATGATGATGATGAGTCATCAAGAAAAAGACTACATAATGTGCTGTGTCCTCTGTTGAGGAAGGAAGTGAAATGTACTTTCTGCCTTTTGGAAGAATTTCTATCAAAAAAAAAGTTAAAATAAATCATTGGCACCTGATGGGACAAAGTTTGTTCATTTAGAATATTCACTTACATAAAATGTTTCATGATAAAAATTCCTTCTAATCTTCCTGCTTCTCCTAGAATTTTATTCTGAACAAGTTGAAATTATAAAAATATACAAGTCATAATCTACTAAAAATTTGAATATGAATTCAAGTTCCATCCCTTAAAGTGTGTGACTTTGGGCAATGAAGTCTCTTTGAGGTTGAGTGTTCACATCTGTTAACTCCAGTTTTACTTGCATCATTAGTTTTCAGTGCAGGTCAAACACGAGTAGGTGAAAGGAAATCAGATTGACTGATTATATGATAAAGGAGTTATTCACTGGTATACATGGCAGGCTTCCTCCTTTGATGGTTAGGAGGGTTTGAGATTCTGGAGTAATATTTTTAAAAGATCAAAGTCTAACAGGCTTTCTGATTTTAAGGAGATTTTTTTATTTTTTATTTTTATTTTTAAGGAGATTTGTACAAGGTACTTACCTGAATACCATGTAATGTAAAGCATGCATTGGACTCTAGGTTAGATGTCCATCAACTTAAACCTTCTGGAGGGCAGTGGGAAATGTGAAAGTGTATGAAGCATTGGAATAACTTAAATGGAACCACAGAACACTGCAGTTAAGAGGCTCTCACTCTGAGCTCTATTTGCACTGTTAAATCTTAAAAAGTTAGATTCTCCATTTTTCCATTTTATTGCAGATTAGAAGCAACAAATGATGTGGGGGGAGTTAGGAAGAAGTGGTGGTAAAATGTGTTCTGACAGCACTGAGAAATTAAACCTGACAGCTTGGCACTGAGCAGTACAGAAACTGCCTCAAACTCACACCTTACCATTTGGTGGAGACAAAAAAGGATTAGAACATCAGATTTCCCAAAGATACCCCCAATCCATCTTGTTTTTTCACCCTAGCTTCCTAGTGAGATTTATTGGAGTTTGACCTTGAGCTATTCTATTGGAGGTGGGGCAATGCATAAAGACTGGCTTTTCCTTCTCTTTGCTTCATACAGAAGTTGATGGCAATTAGAAGTTGAAGATTTGTTTACATACAGACCCTGGAAAAGAGAATTCAGTGACCCATATGCAAAGGCCAGTCATACCAGCTTTGAGTGAGAAAGCTGGGAGAATAGCAGAATGTTCTAAAATGTGTCTGAAACATATAACTATAGACTTCATAAGTAACAAGGAAGAAGGTACTTAAGTGATACTCACTGCCTGTGGGAGCTTATAATCATTGTTACCATTTATTTTGTGTTTCCCATTTTGGAGGGGAGTGTATTTTTCTTTTTAAAACATTAATTAAAAATGATGGTAAGTTAAGTATGAGTATCTAAGTGTAATGAGATGCTAAAGAGAAGATTTACATTCTACATTCTCATTTAACTGTTATCTGCTCTCTTCAATAGATCTGTGTGCAATGAAACACTTTACAGTCTGTGCTGTCCATTAGTAGCCATTAGCCACATGTAACTACTAAGCATTTCAAATGTGGCTAATTTGATCAAGGAACCAATTTTAAGTTTTATTTAATCTGTTATTTAAATTTAAATTAAGTGGCCAAAAGTGGCTTGTGGTTATAGTCTTGGCCTATATTGGCCATGATATATATATATATATATATATATATGATATAGATATATATATATCATGATATATATATATTTTTTTTTTTTCTAACGTTTATTTACTTTTGAGACAGAGAGAGACAGAGCATGAACGGGGGAGGGTCAGAGAGAGGGAGACACAGAATCTGAAACAGGCTCCAGGCTCTGAGCTGTCAGCACAGAGCTCGATGCGGGGCTCGAACTCACGGACCGCGAGATCATGACCTGAGCCGAAGTCGGCTGCTTAACTGACTGAGCCACCCAGACGCCCCGATATATTTTTTTTAAATATGAAAACAGTTCAAAGGAATAGAAAGATTATAAAATCTAAAAATAATGTTTAAACAGTCTTTTTTGCTTAGACTTACTCAATGTAAAGAACTCACAAAAATCTCAGAAGTTCTTCATTGCCGCAAATATAATAAAAGTGGCATCAAATGCTGCAAGAGTTGTCCTCTAATGGCTATGAAACTAAATGATATTATCAGAGCAACAGAAGAGTCACTGAGGTATCAATTGTTGACGATTACACAAACAGGAGACCCATCAGGGGGTTTAAAAGGAAATACTCACTTCTTGAGAAGAAGGCAGTGCAGAAAAACTTTTAGAGAATAAGTGATCTCAGGAAATACTGACTTTAATAATAATCTCTATAATACAGGCAGTATAGCTGATGATGAAATGATGATAAAAAGTTCCTTTCAGAAGCAAAACCATAGGATCACATTCCATTAGTCCTCATAGAATAAAATAGAGCAGAAAAATTGATATCTAATTAATTATTTTTAAAAAATGATTTTTTTCACGAAGAAAACTACAGGCAAACATTAAATCTAATATATCATTTATATTACACATTTATTATAAATATATAAATCTATATTCTTGTTAAATGTATAGAATTACTTTTAATTTTTTATAATCTGCTTTATTCACTGACATTAAAATACTATAATTGTGATAATTTGAAGATAACTTCAAAGGTAATTCTTTTAGTACTAATAAAATCACATTGTATTAAGGCCATGAAACTCTTAATACATGTAATGCATTGATAGTAAGCTAGGAGAGGTTGTGACTGATTCTAATGATATATCATGTCTTAGACTGAGAGAAAAAGCATTTTTCTTATTCAGAATATGTTCTCCCATCTGTCTCCTCATTTTCAAAACTGGCTTACTATATAATTAATGAATAACACACATCACACTTATTTTCAAGGAACATGCGCACAAGACTAATAATACAGTTTAGTATTACATGTTTAATCAGGGTAAAATTTATTTTTTAATGGTAACTCCATTGTATTAGGTTACAGAGACAGCTTAATTAAACTGATTGAGTTTATTTTGATTTTTTGTTGGTTCTAATTAATTAAAATCTATTCTTTGTGTTTTTAAGCATACATAAGGAAGTCAAAGTCTCTAATTATAAAAATAATTACTAAAAGTAGAATGAGAAGACATTGATTATACTTACTGCCTTATATTTGATTATTGTATGTAATGGATATGGTAAAAAAAAATGACATTTAGGAAGGAAACATTTTATTTTTAACCTTAATTTCTGAAAGGGGAACATATTTTAAAGGGATAAAAACATTTTTAAACCTGGACTTTAATGATAAGATACCCGGAGAAGTATTTCTTCCTCAGGGGTGTTGGTGGATGGTGGTATATAAAGCTCTTGTATGCCATAGAACACAGTTCTGTTCTCCACAGGCAGAAAAGCTTAACTCCCTGAAGTAGCCTTTCCCTTTTGGAGTACTAAGTTCTTTAAAGAACATTTTACCATATTTCCAAAGTGCATGATCTATATTCATCTTCCCCTCATGTTTAGTTTGTTTAAGCAAAATCATTGCTAAAAAGGAAAAAATATTTTTACTCTAAATACCATCAACCTGATAAAATGAAATATCTTAACACACAAAATACCATTGAAGCATGAAATCATATATAAAAGGAATGGCTAGTGTTTTTTTTTAGATTTTCTCACTAGGGAATGTCTTTAGAATTCTTGGAGTCTTTTTGTATCAGGCATTGAATGATGTTTTAGCATGGTATGGAGAAGGATCTTTGATGGGACTGAATGGAAAGGGAAAAACATCTACTGACATTAAATGAGCAATAATTGATTGCCTACACTGCCCACTCATTCCTGATAGCAGCTCTGAATGTGTCAATGAAGAAATCATGGTGTCACTCCACCAAGATTTGGGAATGTAGCAGATGCCATTGGCATGTAAATAATCAAATGTTACATCAGCTGGTATAAAATTGATGCCATCATAAAAGTAAGGCCAAAATAGTATTTGAACATGGTAATATAGAGTAAGTGATGATCAGTTTCACTTAGAGAAAATGATTAATCCCAAAAAGAAATAGAACTTCCAGCATGAATATTAAAGATGTGTATAATTCTGAGGACAAAGTAAAAAAAAAAAAATCTCAGGCTGAGGAAAAGAATGATTCTTGGATGCCTACACAGTCATGGATTTTAGTAGAAAATGGAAAACCCGGGGTGGGGGTGTGCATAGGAATTTACATTGGAAAATGACTTTGAAAGTTAGAGTGGAAGGCCCAATTGTAGGTAATATAGTATAATAAGGATTTTTTTTTCCCAACAGAAAAGAATCAGTGATTTACACTGTACTTTTAAGTTAATTGATTTCTGGAGCACCTGGTTGGCTCAATAGGCTAAGCTTCTGACTCTTGATTTTGACTCAGGTCATGATCTCATGGCTAGGAGATCAAGCCCAACATAGGGCTCTGTGCTGGATGTGGAGCCTGCTTAAGATCCTCTGTCCCCCTCTCCCTCTGTTTCTCCCCACTCATGCTCTCTCTTTCTCAAAAAATTATTTATTTGTCTATTTATTTAACTGATTTTCATGGAAAAGATGGTTGGAAAACAAGAACATTCATAGAGGGTAGTCTGTTAAGCGGTTTATTACAATAGGCAAGACAAGGGGCATCTGGGTGGCTCAGTCGGATGAGTGTCAAACTTCAGCTCAGGTCATGATCTCAACGTCTGTGGGTTCTAGCCCCATGTCAGGCTCAACTCAGAGCCTGGAGCCTGCTTCAGATTCTGTGTCAACCTCTTTCTCTGTCCCTCCCCCACCTATACTCTGTCCCTTTCTGTCTCTCAAAAATAAATAAACACTAAAAAAAAAATAAACAGGCAAGACGAGATGAGATCTTGAACTCATTTAGTGTCAGTGAGGTTGTACAGAAGATGTGTCCAAATAACACACATTAGAAATTTGAGGAAACAAACAATGCTGAGTCATTGGAAATACATGAGGCCCTCAACACTAGCAATAACAACAAAAAGAAATGATTATTGATCAGAAGGTCGATAAAAAGTAAAACAAATTGTTCTTCCTTTATATTTTTTAAACTATAATATGCATGAAGTGAGGTAAAGTATGAGTAACCTTTGCTTCAAATATATTTTATTTTTTAAAGCTTTATTGAGATATAGTTGATACACAAAAAGGTGTGTATATTTAAGATATAAATATATTCACTTTTATTTTTAGAATAAAGTTAGAAGGGACAAGGAGATCTAAGAGAAGTTTGAGGAAAAAACTGGCTCCATTTATTTAAAATTTCAACTCATCTCCAGATAATGGTATTATAATTAAAATTCTGGTTTTATCATTTTAATATTTTATTGTGTTGTTCCAGAAAACTAAATATGAAATTGTTCATTTTCTGAGATAGATGAATTTGAACATGAAATATATAAACAATTGCAATTGCTTTTGTGTTTTATATTGTCTCTAAATAAAGTATTACATAATTTTTTAATCCTGTAATTCTTGTGTTACGGATAATGTCTTATAGTACTTTTATTCTAGACAGTCCATTCTTTCTTTGAATAAGAAAAAAAATACATCATATAGGAAAGCCCCAACCAAGGAAATTATAAAATAAATGATCTTCTGTATGTGATTTAGCAATTTTACGTTGTTTTTCCACTCCTAGTTTTGATGATTTATTTCTTTTTGTCTATATTTTTCTTTGATTCAAATTTTGCTTTTCTTCCTTTTCTATATGTATAATATATTATTAAATGATCTCCTGGAATATTCAAGTTATAAGTTAAACAGTTTTAAAGATCATTGTTCTTTTTTTTTTCCAGGTGCCCAAAGTCTAGGAAAGAAGTCTATTATGAGTTTCTCTCCCACAGTGAGTTTTATGTATTTCATTACCCTTATGGGAAAAATTTTCCATTGGTCAGTGGCAAATTAGATGAGCAATTTCCATTATTTTTAATGGGTACTGTGGCGTGGTTGCATTCATATTGAACTAAAATTTACCCCTTATAATGAGGAAATGCTACAGGGAAAGAAGATGGGATTGATATATTTAATTTTCCTCTTGCAATTGAATAAGCATAATCAAAACTTTTAAAAGGCTTGATTAATCAAATGATAAATGAAATTTATAAATTAAAAGTACTGATATGTTCATTTATCAATTATATGAACTGTTTACTCAATTTTGAAGAACTTGTTTCACATTACTATAATGAATAACGGAAAAAAAACGAAAGCAGTCTGTTTTATAACAAGACTGATACAGGCCAGAATAAACTATAAAACTCTGAATTTTATAATCTTGTCAATGAACTTATTTTCTTAGTGCCTTGTGATTCTCAAAACACATATCTCTTGTTTTTGCTTAGGAAAAAGATGCCAACTAAAAATAATTATCATTTAGAGAATAATACAAAAGCTGGTACAGCAATCAAAATGAAATACAATTTAATATTTTCAGTTGATTACTTTTCCCTACCACATGAAGGATAGTTATTAATAATATTATTTATAATATGCTTGCCTTATTTTGGTAGTGTTTTTAGTCTTATAACAATAATCTCAATAAGTAAAAGATTAGTTTTTTTAGACTTGCAAACTATGTCTAATTATGATACCTGATCTATCCCTATTTAGTCCTCACCCTATCCCTCCCGCCCCCTCAAGGTGAGCATAGTTTACTAGAAATCCTCCCTCATGGCAGACCTTAAACTACATCCTTCCTTTCCTTGGCTATTTCAAACTGATTCAAGCTCTACTGAGCTTATTAGCCTCTTCTTTCTTGGCTTCTTTGCCTCTTTCATACTACAGCTTAAAAACCATAAATGTCTCAAGTGAAAAACTGGTGCAAATTGTCAGGTTGTCTTTAGTATTTTTACTTTTGCTCCAAAATTTTGACCCCAAAACCTATGGTGGTGTTGTAAGTATGAACTTCAAATTTTGTCTGGTCAGATTCAAGACATGATTAAAAAGTCTCCTACTCTGGCTCTGGCTCTGACTGGCTTCACAGCCTCCATCCAGCTCAGAGGACTTAAGACTTGGGAAAGCTCTTGCAACATGTGGATCTTACCTCAGTGAACTTTCCAGATTTTTTTCCTCAGAATATTGGAAAATATTCTCTCAGGTGCTATTTACTATAGCAGACTCTCCTTTTCATTATCTAACTTTTATTGTTTTCTTGTCACAAGATTGATATGGTAAAAGCTTCTCTATCATAGCCATAATCCCTGGGGTTTTGACATCAGCAATTAGTTAGATGGTTGGTGGCATTTGCTAATATGTGACATACTTATGCAGGAGCCCATATGAGGTCATAAATAAATAATTTTATTTGGGGTATGCAAATTTTGAAATACCTTTTACACAGTGGAGATCACTACTGACCAATTTTATGTATCAGTCTGGTTCATTCTTTAAGTTTAATAAAGTGTTCATATATACCAGATACTCTTCTTATGGCAATATGCAATGATAAAGACACATTCAATTTAAAGACATTAGAATACATTAAAAGACATTAACTCCATGTCTTCCAAACCATGTTTTCAAAAATTTTACATGACATATAATAGAGATCTATAATGTGGAATTTTTGATACAGTTTATAATTTTCTTACAGAATATTAGTTATGAACATTCCTTCATTAAATGTTGGCTTTTGGCTTCATAGAACTTTTTGTTTCTCTGAAATAGATTTAGGGGTGCCTGGGTGGCTCAGTCCGTTAAGCCTCTGACTCGTGATTTCAGCTCAGGTCTTGATCTCACAGTTTGTGAGTTCCAGCCCTGTGTTGGGGCTGATGGTTTAGAACCTGCTTGGGATTTTCTCTTTATCCCTCTTTCTCTGGCCCTCTCCCGCTTGTGCTCTCTCTCTCTTTCTCTCAAATAAATACAAAATACATATATTTAATATTATATAGTTAGGATCAGTACTGTTTAAAGGCCATTTCAAAAAATTTCCATGAAAAAATATTGATATACCAACTGAGGCCAAGATGTGTTTGCTGTTCAGTTGTACCTCTCCTGCATACCATGCCCTGCGCAGCACAAAGTATGGGCTCTGCAATAACACTGAGTGAAATTTAGTTACCTTTAGCACGGGCTATTTTTCTGTTTTGGCATCAGTTATGGAAGGTTTATATTCCCTACACATCAAGAAGTAAATCAGTTAGCTTTTACATGCTTTCATCTCTTATCATGTTATTCTATATACAATATATTACTCTTCAGTTAAAGTGGGTCAGGGAGATGAGGGGAAAAAAAGGAATTCAGATGCTGAGTGCTTTTTTCTCCTACACTATCTCCTATAAAAATTCTAAAAACTTAATAAGGGAATTAGTAATATCATATGTGTATATTGAAAAATTCAGATATGCAGGTTAAAATGTTGGCAAGTTTTACAAATTTATTAATCAGCATTTAAGGTTTTATAAGAAAGACAAAAACTGCACGTGGACAGCTGGGACATGGTGTGACAAGTAAAGAAGAACACAATCAAGGCTGTCACTTATATAAACATTAGAAGTAAATGAAAATCATACATATATACCATATATATTTCTTCTTGAGAAAATTGTATTGGGGGTTTTGTTTTCCTAGGTTCCATTAAGTATTCTTAAAGGTTACGAAATAGATAATTTTAAGATAAATCCAAAATTTTTAAATATCTCAAAAACCTCTTGTCTCCTTTCCATTCACTTCCCAAATTTCCCTCCTATTAGTATAATACCTGCTTTATTAGTCTTTCTTCCATTGTTTCTTTTTATCTCATCACTTATCTTACAGTAGATTCTATAATAAAATTATGTAGCCACATAAATTGGTCATTTAAGTTAACTGCTTATAATAAATATTACACACACACACACACACACACACACATACACACACACACACACACACACACACACACACACACAGTCGTTGAGTGCTAGGCCAACTGAAAACTCCTAAGAGGGGTAGAGCAGTGATTGTCAAAAATTAAACTGCATGAGAACCTCCTGGAAGATTTGGTAAATTACAGATGGATAGACTCTACCTCTAGTTTTTGATTCTGTGCACCTGAAGTGTTGCCCAATTTGCATTTCTAAAAATGCAAGGTGATACTGGTGCCTTTGGTCTGTGGACTGTATTCCATAGCACTGAAAACCAATGCTCTAAGGTATCAAAATATATTTCCTCTAAAAATGTATTATTTTAAACTCATCAAGAATTCAATTTTTCCTTTGGCTAGCTTTTTATTTAAAAGAAGTTAGCCAGAATCTGTTCCTAAATTTTGTGCTATAATTTCTAACACTTCACTTGTGGTGAAATAAGCCACTTTTGAAACAGAAACAACAGATGATGACACTCCTTAAAAGCTGGAAATAGTTTAATGTTTTAACCCTCTCACACCTGACAAACGTGTGCTATTGATAGAACTTTAGTGCCTTCTATCTTTAATACTAGAAGTAAATACTAGAATAACAAAAATGCATATTTAACTTGATGTACAATTGACTTTTTCTCTTTAAAAGAATTTACATAT
Source organism: Panthera uncia (assembly GCF_023721935.1). Lineage (NCBI taxonomy): Eukaryota > Metazoa > Chordata > Mammalia > Carnivora > Felidae > Panthera > Panthera uncia. Next base: position 31,049,575 of record NW_026057580.1, on the reverse strand, counting down.
GCAAGAATATGAATTTTGATGAAACATTTTGTTTTTCTTTGAGAAGTCAAGATGCTATAAATACTTCAGAATTGAGAATTGGGAATTTGTTGGGAATTTGTGGAATGAAAGACAAATGTATGTACTTTTCCTTTAGATCTAACACTAAATATATGGCCAATTTACCAAACAAGATTACCTCTGAATTTATTAGATATTATGTATGAGGGAAAAGTGCTCAAATTAAAGTTTGAGCATTTTATATGAATGTGATTCCAAACCTACTTCAAAGAGAAACAGATACTTGCAAAAAATATATATTGTAAATGTTTAAAAAGGTACATCATAGACTGAGCTTATCTGTTTGCCACTCTTCTGAGAAAGGTTTGCTATCACTATGATACAGATCACCACTACAAAAAGATAAAATAATGAGGACAAGATTATGAGGAGAAAAAAATGAGCAAAATTTAGGTAGGGATAAGGAGAAATGTAAATATTAATAAATGTGTCAAATGACACATTACCACACTAATTGTTTTAGAAAGAGAAATAAAACAAATAAATTTTAGTGTTTGCAAGGTACAAAGGGGAGTTATTTTTCCACCTTTCAAATGGTCAACAATTAAAAACTTAATGATATTCAGCTCTGATTGACAGAGGTGAAAATAAAACACATCTTTAAAAGGATAATCTGACAATATTTATTCAAATTTTATTTTAAATGCCTCTGTGTCATTTTATCCCTACTTGAAAAATTTGGAAATCCATCTTAGAGTAATACAAGCACCAATAGAATCAATACCCACACAAGATATTTATGGCAGGTTAATTTGTAAGGGGAAAAATAGAACAAAGAGATAAACTAGAAACAACATGAATGCCTATCAAATTGGAAATATTGACTATATTATAATATGGCCAAGATATTAGATTAGTAGATATTAGGCAGTGATTGAAAATAACTACATATCTTACATATCTACCACGCATAGTTTTTTATATATATGCATATATATGTACAAATTCATACATAAATCATGAGAGTGAAAGAGAGAGAATAAAAGATTAATTCTATTCTTCAAACTTTCGAAACATTAGTTAGAATATTACTGTACCTCCTATATATGTCCCCTGAGACCCTATGTACTGAGAAATTTTCTGGACATTATGTTTAAAATATGTTTTGTCAAGACATCTTGCATCTTTATCTCATTCTGTTAACTCAATCCTGGATTATGTATTTCAGTATCATTTTATTAACTCATGCTCTCTTTCATGGAAAAACTTTCTACTTCCTTCTTTCTTTATGGCATCCTGATCTTTTATTATGGATATCAAATCCAGCTGTGCTATTGCTTCATCTTGATCCTCCTTTATGTTTCTGGGTTTCTTAAATTGTCTAGTATTTCTTGCTTTTCCAGTCAAAATTACAGATAAAAACATACCCCAACTGATTTGGATATTCTTTCTTTTTCTTTCTGATTTCTTTTTCTTTATTTTTTTCTACTTTTTTGGAAGAACATATTGTCATCAAATTGAAATTCAGTCCCTTGGTGAATTACTCTGATCTCTTAATGTCTAAGTTCTGACTTTCTTTATAGTGAATGATCCCTCATTTAATATACCTTTGGTGTTCCCTTATGAAGAATCTTACTTATCTCTGGGGAATTGTAATTGTCTTTTTTTTTCCTTGTCAGTCTTCACTGGTGTGATCTCACAAGATATTGAAAGGCCTGGAATTTCTTTAAAGACTTCACCCACTTATGCTGTCCTTCCAGTTTTTAGTATTTCAACTGGATATTGTACATGCGTGTTTTAATCTGCCCACACTCCCCCCAGGACATTCACCTGGCACCCCAGCTTTCTCTTAGAACTCATGATGTTCATTCTGAAGTGCTCTCCTTACCTCTTTATCATACAGTATTCCATCTAATTCTTATTTTTCTAACTCCTAACTTGGCATACTTCTCTGTTTACAGCCTTGCCTTTATATTCTAGGTCACAGTCTTTTATTATTGTCATCTCAACCCTGGTTCAGATTCTTTGTGTTGTTTCTATATGGAAAATCCTACTGATCATCTTTGGCCTCAGAATCTTGGTACCGACCATTTATAGTTGATGTTTTGTTCAAGTTAATTCCTGTCCTGCAAGATAGAACTATTCAGTGGTGTTGATTGCACTACTCTGAGGAGACCTGTCCTATGTAATTGTAGTTAATTAGTCTTTGTTCAGCAGTGTACTGAGACATGATATTTGTCAAAACACTGTTTATTCAGGAATACCTGATATTAGTGGTAAGATTGGAAAATATATTTTTTCACTATATTCGTAAGTGCTCATTTCACTTAGCAAATCCTTAAGGCATGATTTGAATTTTATTGGATTTTAGTTGCCGGTATACAGTTATAAACTTTGGTGCTGATGTTGGAAGGCATTCCTAATCCTACCTGGTTGTCAAAAGTCACTGAGCATTTTAATTTCACTAGAGAAGTGAAAGCTCAGAGGAACTTACTGGTAGAGAGATAATATAACGGAAAACTCACAAATATTGTATAGTTATTGACAGCTTCTGGAGTTCCTAAGGGGCAGCAGGATCTTAAGAGGGAAAATTTCACTAAAAGAATTGATAAAAATAGATGTTTTATTTGTGAAATGAAGAAAAATATTCCTACCAAAAGAAAATGTAACATATATGGGAAAAGAACTGAACTGTCGAGAGCTATAAGCTGCTCAATATATTAGGAATGCATTTGAACTTACTGGATTCATATACATTTAGAGATAGAATTAATCTTATTTTTTATGGTTTCTAACTTTCCATTTGAAATCTGTGCCATTATGAAGTATTAAAATACATAATATAATCAAATTAAAGAGCAATTGTCAGTGATTGCAGTCAGCTGGACCTCAGTATGTACTGAACTTAATTTAAGAATGATTAACCTCTATCCCATAATTTAATTTTTTAACCTTTGCCAATTAATTCCCACCCACTGACTAGAAATCAACTCTCTCTGATTGTAAATCAATTGCCTCAATTTTTCCCTTCCTTTGTGTGGTGTGCTCTCAGCCACAAGGAGAGAGTGGAGAGCTCTGTAGCACTGCACATTTCTCAGAGGTGGCTCTGCATCACAATTGCCTACACATCCAGGGAGTGGGAGCACGATGTTTTGGGTGGTGATAAAACTGAGGTGGCATATTCAATTGTACTCACAAGAGTTTAATCATTTCATAATGTACCTGAATTATCTTCAAAGATGAATTTTTTTTTCTTCTCCAGAAACTGATGGCTTCAGGTAAAAAGCCTTAGTTTGGCACAAAAGTCACTTTGAAGCACTTTGGACTGCTTCCCAGATCTGCTGTGCCTCTTTTTGGCAATAAAGTAACATCAGCATTTCATATTCAATATTTATTTTAAGGAAAAAGTAAATATTCAAATAAAAATGATATCATTAAATTGGTAACATAGAGGAAATAACAAAAACATCTCTATATATTTTATATCCTTTTAAAATTGTGGGATGGGGAAACAAAAATAAATGGCTTTCTTAATCAAATCTAGTGTATAAAATAGATAACTAAAGACTTTTCTCAAGCTAGAAAACATTCAGGTTCTCATCTTTCAAATGTGACTTAACATTGGAGATCACAAAATTAAGTCTATTTCATATTTGAGAAAAGCGCTTAACATTTAAAATTCAAGAAAATATCTTCTGTTGAAAGCTTATATAAAAATGTTGCTGAGGGGGCAGGAAATGGAATTCTGTTTAGTTCAAATATGTTGACATAGAAAAGTACTAAATTCATTTCTTATGGGATGTTAGATTCATTATAACTTACTAAACTTTTAAGTCACTGTTTTATGAGATAGGTGGGTAAATAAAGTAGGAAAATGTGAAGATAGAACACATTTTTAAGTTTTATATATTTTAAGTATATTTCTTGTATCTGTGGTAAAATGAGATAGTGAGAAAATACTTAAATACTTACTGAACACAAGTGTGGTTCTTGGTACTGTGCTGATTACTATGAAGGAATCTGGAATTGATTCCTTCATAAGGAGTTAGTGTTGTTAATGGAAAAAAATATGCAAAATTAAATTACAGTATAAATGAACTATTCATGGGAATTTTTGTCATATGAGACATACAAATGGAAGTCCTACAGAAATAAGGATATATTTTAAAGACTCGTCAGAACCTGTGCTCTATCGATCACTTTGAATGAAAGGCAACCACCTCTGACTGATAAAGTTTCAGCTTGAATCATAGTCCCTCAGACAGATCTTCCCTGACCATACAGTGTCTACAATGACATTATTTTTACTTCTGAATCCCTAAATTACTTAATCATCAAATCATCAATATATATATATAATTTACATTAATATTCTCTATCACTATCCATGGTTTTATAGATGCATTCAGTCCTCCCAATTTTACTGTAATCTCACAGTAAAGAGTTTATGTGTTTACTATAATTTAGCAGAATATATTATATGTAGTAGGCACTAGGTAAATTTTTGCTGGTAAAACACAAAATATTTGGATTGTAATAGATGTAGCTATAGCATGTGCCCTGCCCAAAGAAGCTTTAAGGAAGGCACTTCTTAATGGTGAGCACTGGGTGTTGTACATAAGTGATGAATCACTCAATTTTACATCTGAAAGTAATATTACACTGTAGGTTAACTAACTTGAATTTAATAAAAACTTGAAGGGTGGGGGGGAGAGGCAGTTTGATGTGCTACATGAACTCTCTCTAAACACAGATGATTAAACCTTGCCTTCTGATAAATAAATCTTAGGCATTCCATAATAATCTGTGGTGTATCAGAAGACAACCCAGCAGATTCTGTCTACTGAGAATTTAAACTAAGCAACACAGAAAAGCTTACCATCAGCAGTGAGCTGTATATGGACCAAATGGGTCATAATGAAGGATCAGCAATGGGCAGTGTTGGACCAAAAGTAAAATACCTAAACAAACGGAGGTGGTTAAGAGAAATAGGAACAAGAAGACCTAGAGAAATGTTCTGTCTTAGGTACTGGAAACTTTCCAGAGAACACTTTCAGCTTTCAAAGATTAGCTTATGTTTCATTTTCCGCCTGAGGAAATAGAAGATAGGTCAAAATATTCTATGTGTAATTTGAAGGAAAATAATTCCTTCAAGTGATTTTGATGAGTGGATCTTGGATAAGCTCCTCCCATTATTTGAGAATCATTGGTGAAATAGATAAGATTTAAATGATTTCCTAGACCTCATTACTTAATTCACCAGAGCAGATAATTTCTATTTGTTATTTTATTTATTTAAGGTAAATCAGCTTCTTTCCTTAGGAAAAAAAAATAGTCTAGAAATTCAAAAAAAAGCTTATCCAAATACATATTTTGCTTATTTTAGATGAATAAGTGTGACTTTAAACATAGCTTATATACACTAAATCAAATTATAAAAATCATTTCAATAAATAAGAATATAATAAATTTAAATGCAGAGTTGCACACCTTGGTGTTATTGCCATTAGCTATCTTCTTATATCTGAACAATCAAATCATCACGTATACTTTAAGTAGCTTTTGAAGTGCATTTAAACTGTGAATACTCCAAATTAGAAGTATAAGATCCATTAATATTTTAAGTATTTCACATTTTTTTAAGAATGTATTTATTTTAGTTGGATTGACAGAATCCTAAAAACTGGTCAATCATTCTGTGAAACAGTTTGATGCCAAACCATATATTTTTGATTCAATAACATTTAGATGATAAATATGTTCTTTCATAAAAGTCAGAAGATTAATTGTTTATAACAAAGTTATGATGTTGTAATCACTATTCTAAAAACATATCAGAATTTGTCAAATTTAGTTTAAATTTGAAATGCTATTTTCAACGTTTAAGTTTGAGGCAGTGTTCAGTTTATTAAACTCACCACTGGTCAGAATGTGTCAAGAAGAGTCATTTAAAGAGATAAAAATTTCAACTTAATTCTACAAATATTTATTGGGCAATTACAATGTTCAAGCTACTGCATTAGAATCAGTTAAGACGAAAAGATGAAAAAGACAAGGTCTCTGCCCGACATTCTGTAAAGAAAACGTAAATAACCATTTAAGCTTGTAGTTGTTCTCTTCAAAATTAGCTACCAATATCTTTCCTGAATTGCTATCATAGTTTCCAAGGGATGAAGCATATGTTTTAAAACTGTGGTTATCTGTCGCTTCCCTCAAGAAGTAAATCATAGGAACTGGTTCAATACACTAATTTTATTTTTTTGTTAAAGGAAACAAATCCATGAGAGAGTTGTAATAAAAACAAAACAAACAACAACAACAAAAAACAACAAACTCTAGAAGCCAAGGATTTTCACTTGAGTTGCATATTATTCAGATCATATTTTCCTTTTTTTCTAAATTACTAACTTGAGAAATGAAAAGTCATTGATTTAGCAGTGTGGGGAGGATGTTAAGAAGGATGGCTACTTACAGGGTAATTGGAGACGGTCAGCTTATGGCCTTTTTGAAACAGAAAAAGGGATTGCTGGCACATCAGTGAAAATAAGGAAAAAGTGGTAGATAGAGGCAGAAATCCTCTACAAAATAAGATCATCCTTTTACTTTTCTGCTCTGAAAAGGTATGAAGTGAAGACATTGAGATTCTTTAATTTCTAGACCTGCATTTATTTCCCTGTTGAGTCTTAGGAAATTAGAATTCAGCACAGTGGAGGTTAATTGTGTTATCATGGCCTATGTGTTGGGTATGGTTTTCAAATATCTTGGTATGCTTTAGATGCAAATAAAGATATGAAAAGATGTTCCATATCTCATGTCATCAGGGAAATGCAAATTAAAACAATTATGAGATACCACCACACACCTGTTAGAATGGCCAAATTCCAGAGCACTGACAACACCAAATGCTGTTGAGGATGTAAAGCAACAGAAGCTCTCACTCATTGGGGGGGGGGGGTTGCAAAATGATACAAACCACTTTGGAAGACAGTTTGGTGGTTTCTTACAAAACTAAGCATACTCTTGCCATATGATCCAACAATCATGGTCTTTGGTATTTACTCACAGGACTTGAAAACTAATGTCTACAAACAAATCTGCATGTGGATGTTTATAGTACCTTTATTCATAAGTGACAAAACTTGGAAACTACCAAGATGCCCTTCAGTAGGTGAATGGATAAATAAACCGTGGTATATTCAGACAATGGAATATCATTCAGGGCTAAAAAGAAATAAGCTAGCAAGACATGAAAATACATGGAAGAAATTTAAATCTGTATACCAAGTGAAAGAAGCTAATCTGAAAAGGCTACATATTGTATAATTCCAACTGTATGACTTCTAGAAAAAGCAAACTATGGAGACAATGGAAACAATAGTGGTTGTCAGGCATTTGAGCAGCAGGGAGAGATGAATAGGCAGAACACAGAGGATTTAAGACAGTGAAAATACTCTGAATGATACCATATGATGAATACATATCATTATACATTTGTCCAAATGCATCGAGTGTACAAAACCAAGAATAAACTTTAATGTAAACTGTGAATTTTAAGTGATCACGATACATCAACATAGTTTCATGAGTTGTACCATTCCGAAAGAGATGTTGATGATGGGGGAGACTATGCATGTAGAGGGCATTGGTTATCTGGGAAATCTCTGTTGCCATCCCCTTAATTTTGCTATGAATCTAAAACTGTTCTAAAAAATAAATTTTTGATAAAAATTATATGGCATTTTAGATATTCAATGAATCAAAAATAAATTAGTGTTTAATTTAAAAAGTATGTTATATTGTATTGTTTTGCTAGGGCTGTCACAAAAAAATATCACAGACTGGGTAACTTAAACTACTTTAATTTATTTTGTCATGATTCTGGAGGCTAGATGTCACACATCAAGATATGATAAGGGTTGTTTTTTCTGATGTTTCTCCTCTTTGTTTGTAGATTGTTTTCTGTCTTCACATGGTCTTCACGTGTCTGTGTCCTAATCTTTTCTCATGAAGGTGACAGTCATACTGAATTAGGACCCATTTTAATGACTTCATGTTAACTTAATTACCTTATTAAAGACTCTATCTGCAGATTCAGTTACATTCTGTTTACTGAAGGTTATTACTTCAACATATGAATTTTGGGGGTGGTACAAATTAGCCCATGACATATATGAAGTATCTCTTTCTGTAGACTAGCTTAGTGTTTCACCTTAAGACATCTTTCTTTACACCTAACACAAAAATTCTTTCATTATTTAAAACACTTTTTAAAATTTTCTATTGTGGTGGAAAGAAGATAGCTCCGTTTTAGTTGATGTGAAAATCAAAGATATTTACAGTTAATGGCAAAGCATCTCAACATGATATATTGATAAAAATTATCGTAGATATAATAGTTACAAAGAAAATATGATTAAATAAAATTTAAATTCAAAAGCATATTCTTAGAATATGCATTATGATCAAGTAGTTAAAATCAAGTACAGCAGAGCAAGGCTGTTTCAATTTAAGAAATATATCAACATATGCTTTTAAATGAACAAAGTATATAAAACTTACGATCGTTCCACAGGTATAAAGCTGAATGATTGTTCCACAGGATGCTAAAATTCGTACAAAGTAAATGATAATCATTCCTAATTTCAATTTAAAGTTAAACAAGAAATAAAATGAAACAAATTAAGTATAATAAAACTAATTATTTCGGCCGAAATCAATCTAGTAAAAACAATCTTGAAAAAGAAAAGTAAAGCCAGAGGCATCATGATTCCAGATATCAAGCTATATTACAAAGCTTTAGTCATCAAGACAGTATGGTACTGGCACAAAAACAGACACATAGATCAATAGAACAGAATAGAAAACCCAGAAATGGATTCACAAATGTATAGCCAACTAATCTTCAACAAAGCGGGAAAGAGTGTCCAATGGAAAAAAGACAGTTTCTTCAGCAAATGGTGTTGGGAACACTGGACAGTGACATGCAGAAGAATGAATCTGGATCACTTTCTACACCATACACAAAAATAAATTTAAAATGGATGAAAGACCTAAATGTTAGATAGGAAAACATCAAAATCCAGGAGAACACATACAGCAACCTCTTTGATATTTGCCATACCAACTTCTTATAAGACAAGCCTCCAGAGCCAAGGGAAACAAAAGAAAAAATGAACAATTGAGACTTCATCAAGATAAAACACTTTTGTACAGTGAGGGAAGCAATCAACAAAACTAAAAGGCAACCTACAAAATGGGAGAAGATATTTGAAAATGGCATATCAGATAAAAGTAGTATCCAAAATCTATAAAGAAATTATCTAACTCAGCACCAAAAACCACAAAATAATCTAGTGAAGAAATGGTCAAAAGACATGAATAGACACTTTTCCAAGGAAGACATCCAGATGGCAACATATGAGAAGATGCCCAACATCACTCATTATCAGGGAAATGCAATACAAAACTATGATGAGATACCACCTCACACCTGTCAGAATGGTCAAAATTAACAACTCAGGAAACAACAGTTGTTAGTAAGGATGAAGAGTAAGGGGAATCCTCTTATACTGTTGGTAGGAATGCAAACCGGTTCAGCCACTCTGGAAAACAGTATGGAGGTTCCTCAAAAATTAAAAATGCAACTACCCTATGACCCAAAAATTACAGTACTAAGTATTTACCCAAAGTAAACAAAAAATACTGGTTTGAGAAGGCACATACACCCCAATGTTTATAGCGGCATTATCAACAATAACCAAATTTTGGAAAGATCCCAAAAGTCCATCAACTGATGAAAGGATAAAAAAGATGTGGTATATATATATAATGAAATACTACTCAGCCATCAAAAAGAACAAAATCTTGCCATTTGTAATAAGTAGATGGAGCTAGAGTACATTATGCTAAGTGAAATAAGTCAGTCGGAGAAAGACAAATACTATATGATTTCACTCCTGTGTGGAATTTGAGAAACAAAACAGATTAACATAGGAGAAAGGAAAAAAAAAGAGAGAGGGAGGCAAAACATAAGAAACTCTTAACTATAGAGAACAAGCTGGAGGGAAGTGGGTGGGAGATGGGTGAAATGTGTAGTGGATATTAAGGAAGCCACTCATTGTGTTAAGCAGTGGCTGTTACATGTAAAGGATGAACCACTAAACTCAACTACTGAACTCAACATTATACTATATTTAAGTAGAATTTAAATAAAAACTTAAAACCTGAAAAATAAGCAAAATGAAATAAAATGCAATTTAAAAACAAACGAAACAAAACAATAAAGACCCAGTGATTAAAATCAGAAAAAGTAGAGGGATGGCTCTTATTTTAACCATTATTTAACTAAATTCTGGAAAGATGATGATGTTTAGGAAAACAGTGATGATTCAGACACTTTTAATAAGTGTGTAAGAGGATGATTCCCACATGAATGGGAAGATGTCAGGTAATTACTGCATCTTTGACCTCAGTCTTATGTCCTAGTAGATAATTCTAGGAAACAGAAAAATAACATGTTAAAAATACAAGCATTCTACTTTATGACGATACCAACAATTAGAAATAATGATTAAATCCCTTTTACAATAATGGAAAAACATAAAATAGGAAAAATTTGTACAGAAAATATTTAGGTCCTCTATATACAACTGTAAAATTTATTAAAATAACTAGGGATCCTTGAATTATATGAAGAGGCATGCAATTTTCCTAGATTTAAAGACAATATGAAAATAGAAATTACTTTATTATAGAAATTTACAGAAACTAAAACCATAATTCTCAAATGGTTTCTTGGAATTGGTAAAAAGGATTCACAAGTTAAAAAGGAAGAATATATTTCAGAGAATTTTCAATTGATTTTTCAAATAAAACAAAATGTATTCAGATTCAAAATAATGCTAGTATAATGACATTAATTACCATTATAATATCAAGGTAACTCCCAAACACATTTCATATACAAAATTATATATACCTTAGTATTTTTCTATAATTTCATCAATTAGGACTGACTCAACTAACCATTATTTCCCACTGGTATTCTAGTTTTCATTGGAACCAGTTATATAAATTATTCTTAATTTTTTCTAATGTTTCATAGTTTCATTTGTAAGACTTTATTTGCTGTAACATGAGAAACATTCTCTGTAACATGAGAAAAAAACGAAAGGAATTTATGTAACTGTTTCCAGTGAAGACCCAGTTAAGGGATGCAAGAAATATAAAAATATGTAAAATAATAAATTATTGATTTATTTTCTGTGTGGAAGAAGACCAAACCAAAATCAGTAAATAAGTTACATTACAAAGGAAATAATTATGATATATATACCCTGGACAAAGTGTTAATATCCCAATGTGAAAAGATGTCCACACAAAAAAATTACATGAAAGTAAGCAAATGTTAAATACTTACTAGATATAAATAAAAATATTTAAAGAGCTAAAAGGTAAACATTACCTCATTTATATTATGAAAAAATGATATTTTATTTTGTGTAAAATAATTTTATTCCAAATGTATGTTGTCTTTCATAAATCTAGTAATAAAGAACACCTTAAAAATGATTTTTATTACTCTGAAGATATCTATATAATTTGGATACTGGTAGGAATAATTATAAAAAGATCAGTCATTGTTAGTACTTATAATATAACAAGTTTGATGAATAATTCAATTTTATGTAAAAAGTTCAATGCAGATATGTATATAGTTATAGTAGTAATCACACAATATCAAATATAAGAATTGCTTTGAATAGTGGATAACAATAAACCCACTGCAATTAAAGTTCACAGGAGAATATTGCAAATAAATAGCCCAATTCTTTGTGACATATTGAATGTGCGAACATAAAATTAAAACAACTTTTACTTTATTTGGTTAGTGCATTTATAGTGCAAGTGCAGTGAATCTGTATTAAACTTATCCGTTATATTTTTAACCAACAACTTTTTGACAACAATCTTTACAGTAAAAATATCTCAATAACTACAATAAGCCATGAATGTTAAACAAAACTGCAGTGAGAGTTATATAAATATAAATTCAACATTACTTTCATTCATATTTTCATCCAAGGCTGAATCAAACTATCTGGCATATATTTTATATTTTCATGTAAATTTTATTTTCATTAGTAAATATTTAAATATCTTAAAGTGAGTTAATTTCAAAGGCTGGTGAGAGCATATACATAGAGTCATGTTCCTATCTTGCTACAAGGATTATTTATTGCTATTACATTTTTGGAATATTATTTGGCAGTATTAATTATACTTTAAAAATTATTAATCTATGATTGTGACAGTTAACTTTTTATATCCATTTTATATTAACAAATGCACCAAGATATAAGATATATTTAATAATATTTATTTTATCAGTATTTGCAATATTTAAACAGACCTAGAAAAAAATGTCCATTATAGGAAACAGTTCAATCAATTGTTGATTCTCCATGCTATGAAATTTTATCCAACTACTAAGTTTCTAAAACACAATTATCAATTGACTATTAAGTATAGTCATCAAAAATACTTCATTTGAAATAAATACATACTGAAGAAATACAATAGTATAAGCCATACTATGTAGTGTGCTTTTATATATATATATATGTATATATATATATATATATATTTTTTTTTTTTTACTTGTTTTATTTCTTATTTTTTTAAATCTACATTCAAATTTGTTAGCATATAGTGCAACAATGATTTCAGGAGTAGATTCCTTAGTGCCCCTTACCCATTTAGCCCATCCCCCCTCCCATAACCCCTCCTGTAACCCTCAGTTTGTTCTCCCTATTTATGAGACTCTTCTGTTTTGTCCCCTTCCCTGTTTTTATATTATTTTCCTTTCCTTTCCTTATGTTCATCTGTTTTGTCTCTTAAGTCATCATATGAATGAACTCATATGATTTTTGTCTTTCTCTGACTAATTTCACTTGGCATAATACCCTCCAGTTCCATCCACGTAGTTGCAAATGGTAAGATTTCATTCCTTTTGATTGCCAAGTACTACTCCACTGTATATATATACCACATCTTCTTTATCCATTCATCCATCTATGGACATTTGGGCTCTTTCCATACTTTGGCTATTGTTGATAGTGCTGCTATAAACATGGGGTTTCATGTTTCCCTTCAAAACAGCACACCTGTATCCCATGGATAAATACCTAGTAGTGCAATTGCTGGGTTGTAGGGTAGTTCTATTTTTAGTTTTTTGAGGAACCTCCATACTATTTTCCAGAGTGGCTGCACCAGCTTGCATTCCCACCAGCAATGCAAAAGAGATCCTCTTTCTCCGCATCCTCGCCAATATCTGTTGTTGCCTGAGTTGTTAATGTAAGCCATTCTGACAGGTATAATGTGATATTTCATTGTGGCTTTGATTTGTATTTCCCTGATGATGAGTGATGTTGAGCATTTTTTCATGTGTCAGTTGGCCATCGGATATCTTCTTTGGAGAAGTGTCTATTCATGTCTTTTGCCCATTTCTTCACTGGATTATTTGTTTTTTGGGTGTTGAGTTTGATAAGTTCTTTGTAGATTTCGGATACTAACCCTTTATCTGATATTTGCAAATATCTTCTCCCATTCTGTCAGTTGCCTTTTAGTTTTGCTGATTGTTTCCTTCGCTGTGCAGAAGATTTTTATTTTGATGAGGTCCCAGGAGTTCATTTTTGCTTTTGTTTCCCTTGCCTCCAGAGACGTGTTGAGTAGGATGCTGCTGCAGCCAAGAACAAAGAGGTTTTTGCCTGCTTTCTCCACTAGGATTTTGATGGCTTCCTGTCTTACATTGAGGTCGTTCATCCATTTTGAGTTTATTTTTGTGTATGGTGTAAGAAAGTGGTCCAGGTTCATTCTTCTGTATGTGGCTGTCCAGTTTTCCCAGCACCACTTGCTGAAGAGACTGTCTTCATTCCATTGGGTATTCTTTCCTGCTTTGTCAAAGATTAGTTGGCCATACGTTTGTGGGTCCATTTCTGGGTTCTCTATTCTGTTCCATTGATCTGAGTGTCTGTTCTTGTGCCAGTACCATACTGTCTTGATGATTACAGCTTTGTAGTATAGCTTGAAGTCTGGGATTGTGATGCCTCCTGCTTTGGCTTTCTTTTTCAAGATTGCTTTGGCTATTCGGGGTCTTTTCTGGTTCCATACAAATTTTAGGATTATTTGTTCTAGCTCTGTGAAGAACGCTGGTGTTATTTTGATAGCAGTTGCATTGAATATGTAGATTGCTTTGTGTAGAATCAACATTTTAACAATATTTGTTCTTCCTATTCAGGAGCATGGAATATTTTTCCATTTCTTTGTGTCTTCTTCAATTTCTCTCATAAGCTTTCTATAGTTTTCAGTGTATAGATTTTTCACCTCTATGGTTAGATTTATTCCTAGGTTTTTTGTGCAACTGTAAATGGTATCTATTCCTTGATTTTTCTTTCTGTCGATTCATTGTTGGTGTATAGGAATGCAACCAATTTCTGTGCGTTGATTTTGTATCCTGTTACTTTGCTGAATTCATGAATCAATTCTAGCAGGTTTTTGGTAGAATCTTTAGGGTATTCCATATACAATATCCTGTCATCTGCGAAGAGTAAAAGTCTGACCTCCTCCTGGCTGATTTGGATGCCTTTTCTTTCTTTGTGTTGCCTGGTTACAGAGGCAAAAACTTCCAATACTATGTCGAATAACAGTGGCGAGAGTGGACATCCCTGTCTTGTTCCTGACTTTAGGGGGAAAGCTCTCAGTTTTTCCCCATTGAGGATAATAGTAGCATTGGGTCATTCATATATGACTTTTATGATCTCGAGTTATGCTCCTTCTATCCCTACTTTCTTGAGGGTTTTTATCAAGAAAGGATGCTGTATTTTGTCAAATGCTTTCTCTGCATCTATTGAGAAGATCATATGGTTCTTGTCCTTTCTTTTATTGATGTGATGAATCACATTATTTGTTTTGTGGATATTGAACCCGCCCTGTATCCTAGGTATAAATCCTGCTTGGTTGTGGTGAATAATTTTTTTAATGTATTGTTGGATCCAGTTGGCTAATATCTTGTTAAAGATCCATGTTCATCAGGGGAATTGGTCTATAGTTCTCCTTTTTAGTGGGGTCTGTCTCTGGTTTTGGAATCAAGGTAATGCTGGCTTCATAGAAAGAGTTTGTAAATTTTCTTTCCATTTCTATTTTTTGGAACAGTTTCAAGAGAATAGGTGCTAAGTCTTCCTTAAATGTTTGGTAGAATTCCCCTGGAAAGTCATCTGGCCCTGGACACTTGTTTTTTGGCAGATATTTGAATACTACTTCGATTTCCTTACTGGTTATGGGTCTGTTCAAATTTTCTGTTTCTTCCTGTTTCAGTTTTGGTAGTGTATATGTTTCTAGGAATTTGTCCATTTCTTCCAGATTACCCATTTAACTGGTATATATTTGGTCATAATATTCTCTTATTATTGTTTATATTTCTTTGTGTTGGTTGTGATCTTTCCTCTTTCATTCTTGGTTTTATTTATTTTGGTTCTTTCCTGTTTCTTTTTGATCAAACTGGCTAGTGGTTTATCAATTTTGTGGATTCTTTCAAAGAACCAGCTTCTGGTTTCATTGATCTGTTCTACTGGTTTTTTGGTTTCAATAGCATTGATTTCTTCTCTAATTTTTATTATTTCCTGTCTTCTGCTGTTTGGGGGCTTTATTTGCTGTTATTTTTCCAGCTCCTTAAGGCGTAAAGTTAGGTTGTATGTCTGAGATCTTTCTTCCTTCTTTAGGAAGGCCTGGATTGCTATATACTTTCCTCTTATGATCACTTTTCCAGCGTCCCAGAGGTTTTGGATTGTGGTGTTACCATTTTCACTGACTTCCATATACTTTTTGATTTCCTCTTTTAACTACTTGGTTAGCATGTTTTTCAGTCTCCAAATATTTGTTACCTTTCCAAATTTTTCCTTGTGATTGATTTCGAGTTTCATAGCTTTGTGGTCTGAAAATATTCACGGTATGATCTCGATCTTTTTGTACTTACTTAGGGCTGATTTGTGTCCCAGTATTTGGTCTATTTTGGAGAATGTTCCACGTGCACTGGAGAAGAATGTATATTCTGCTGCTTTAGGATGAAATGTTCGGGATATATCTGTTAAGTCCATCTGGTCCAGTGTGTCATTCAAAGCCATTGTTTCCGTGTTGATTTTTTGATTAGATGATCTGTCCATTGTTGTGAGTGGGCTGCTGAAGTCTCCTACTAGTATGGTATTACTATTGATGAGGTTCTTTATGTTTGTGATTAATTGATTTATACATTTGGGTGCTTACACATTTGGAGCATAAATGTTTACAATTTTTAGGTTTTCTTGGTGAATAGACCCCTTGATTATGATATAATGCCCTTCTGCATCTCCTGGTACAGTCTTTATTTTGATGTCTAGATTGTCTGATATAAGTATGGCTACTCCGGCTTTCTTTTGTTCACCATTAGCATGATAGATGGTTCTCCATCCCCTTACTTTCATTCTGAAGGTGTCTCTAGGTCTAAAGTGGGTCTCTTGTAAACAGCATATAGATGAATCTTGTTTTCTTACCCATTATGTTACCCTATGTGTTTTGATTGGAGCATTGAGTCCATTGACATTTAGAGTGAGTACTGAAAGATATGAATTTATTGCCAGTATGATGCTTGTAGGTTTGGAGTTTCTGGTGGTGTTCTCTGATCCTTTCTAATCTTTGTTGCTTTTGGTGTGTGTGTGTGTGTGTGTGTGTGTGTGTGTATTTTTTTTTCATCTTTTCTCCCCTCAGAGAGTCCCCCTTAAAATTTCTTGCAGGGCTGGTTTAGTGGTCACAAACTCCTTTAATTTTTGTTTGGGAAAATTTTTCTCTCTCCTATTTTGAATGACAGCCTTGCTGGATAAAGAATTCTTGACTGCATATTTTTCTGATGCAGCACATTGAATATATCTTGCCACTCCTTTCTGGCCTGCAAAGTTTCTGTGAATAGGTCTGCTGCAATCCTGATCTGTCTTCCCTTGTAGATTAGTGACTTTTTTTCCCTTGCTGCTTTCATGATTCTCTCCTTGCCTGAGTATTTTTTGAATTTGACTATGATATGCCTTGTTGATGGTCGGTTTTTGTTGAATCTAATGGGAGTCCTCTGTGCTTCCTGGATTTTGATGTCTGTGTCTTTCCCCAGGTTAGGAACGTTTTCCACTATGATTTGCTCATATAACCCTTCTACCCCTATTTCTCTCTCTTCCTCTTCTCAGACCCTTATGATAGTGATGTTGTTACTTTTTAATGATTCACTTATTTCTCTAATTCTTAAATCATGCTCTTTTTCCTTAATCTCCCTCTTTTTTTCTGCTTCATTATTCTCTATAAGTTTGTCCTCTGTATCGCCGATTCTCTGTTCTGCCTCATCCATCCATGCCGCCACAGCATCCACCGTGATTGCAGCTCAGTTATAACATTTTTAATTTCATTCTGACTATTTTTTACTTCTCTTATATCTGCAGAAAGGGATTCTAATCTATTTTCAACACCAGCTGGTATTCGTATTATCATGATTCTAAATTCTGGTTCAGACATCTTGCTTGTATCTGTGTTGGTTAAATCCCTGTCTGTTGTTTCTTCATGCTCTTTCTTTTGGGGTGAATTCTTTTCGTTTTTTCATTTTGAAGGGAGAAAAGGTATTATTGAGTTAGAAAAATTAAAATTAAAAAAATTAAAATTAAAAAAATATATTAAAATTAAAAAAATTAGACACACACACACACAAGTCTAATAAATAATGCTAGATCCTAGGTGTATTTTGGTCTGGGTGTTGAAAGTGGTTTGACAGATTAGAGATAAAAAAGGGGGAAAAAAAAGGAAATCGTTTGAGAATTTGAAAAATTAATACTTGAAGTAGACTGAAAGGAGATTATGGGAGTAAAGTAGAATTTAAAAAAAATACACAAAAGTAAACAATATAGTAGAAAAAATTAAAGAAAAATATTTTTAATAAAAATTAAAAATAAAATGAATTTTTTCTCTTTCTGTATTCAAGAAAAAGAAAAGAAATGAAAAAGAAAAAATAGAGAAAAAAATTGTTTGAAAATTTCAAAAAGTAAATAAACTGTAGTAGACCAAAATAAAATGATGGAAGTAAAATAGAATTTGAAATAATTTACATAAAGGCAAAAAAATATTTGAAAAAATTAAAGAAAAATATTTTTAATAGAAATTGAAAGTAAAAACGAAGTTTTTCTCTTTCTGCATTCAAATAAAGAAAAAAAAACGAAAAAGAGAAAAAAGAAAAAAAAGGAAAAAAAGGAAATTGTTTGAACATTTGAAAAGGTGAATACACTGAAGTAGAGTAAAATAGAATGATGGAAGTAAGACAGGATTTGAAAAAAAAATTACACAAAAGTAAAATATATAGTGAAAAAATTAAAGAAAACTTTTAATAAAAATTGAAAACGAAAATGATTTTTTTCTCTTTCTGTATTCAGAAAAAGAAAAGAAGTGTAAAAGAGAAAAAGAAAGAAAGAAAATTGAATAGATGGACCTGCTAACAGATAGAAGTAGGATTGAAACTAGTTTGTTTTCCCCTAGGAGTCAGACTGCATAGCACTTTATAGTCCATAAACTAAGTAGGCAGTGAGACTTATGTTCTTGAAAAGCGAGGTTGGCCCAGTTGGGCGGGGCTCAGTGTAATGGCTCTGTTCTCCACTAGATGGCACTGCTAGCCTCCTGGGGTGGATTGTTGCAGCGCTCTTAGGTACTTATGCACATGCACGGGACGGTGAAAATGGCGTCACCCAGCTACCAGTCTCTATTTTCAGAACTCTGTTCTCCCTCATCAGCAATCACGCACCCACCTCTATCTTCAGTTTTCGTCCACTTCCCGCTTCTTCACTGTCTGTGACCAAGCCCCAGGCAGTACCTCTCTTCTGAGTTTTGTCTTAGATGCAGCTGTTTTCCCCGGCCCCTTACTTCTGAAGGACTGCGGCTTTGACCTGTTCCGCCCCTCTTCGGGAGGGTCTCACCAAGCAATGGCCTAATGCCAGCTGCACCCAGGAACGCTTGCAGGACCCTGCTGCTGCCGGTGCCCCGAGACTGCGGCCAGGTGTCAGCCCGCCCCAGAAAAAGTTCGTGAGATAGTGTAGCAGCAGCTTTTCAGGGATTATTGAAAATCGTAGCACACATCTGGCACCAGACTTCACCCTTAACAACCTTGTTCGTGCACCAGCGAATGTGACTGTTTTCTGTGTTCTGCTGGGACCAGGTGGCTTCAACAGTCTCTACCAAATGTCCTTCCAGCAGTGGAACTGCTTTTTCCCATGTGGCCTGAGAACCTCCCAGACCCCACTCTTTTCCTGGGGATTCACCTTTCCCACCAGAGCACCGTCAGGTATTGAGCTGTGGAGTTGCAGCCTTTGCACTCCCCTTGTTTACAGTCCTAATGGAATTTAAACCCTCTCCTTTCTCCTTTCTCCCTTTTTAGTTTAGTCCCTGAGGCTGTTTCCAATTTTCCCCTTTCTCTCCAGCTGCTTTTAGGGAGGGGTGCTTTTCCCATATTCCCCCGCCCCTGCCCTGCCCGGCCCCAGTCTCCATCCTCTCTCTGCCTGCAAAAGCAGCTCCCTGCTCACCGCCGTTTTCTCTCTCCCCAAGTTCACCTCTCCGCACCAGGTACCTGCTGAATTCTGTGGTTCATGTTGTGCAGATTGTTGTGTTATTCCTCCAGTCAGTTTTTGAGGTGTGTAGGATGGTTTAGTGCTTGTCTGGCTGTATTTCATGGACGCGAGACACAAAAAACTTCCGTACTGTTCTGCCATCTTGGCTCCTCTGAGTATATATTTTTTAAAGATATGAAAACCAGAGTAAATATAATGAGCTCAAAACCTATATTGTGGTATAGTCATAGAGAACATTAGAAATATTTCCATATTTTGGGGGCACCTGGGTGTTGCAGTCAGGTTAAGCGTCTGAATCTTGATCTCAGCCCATTTAAGTGTCTGACTCTTGATCTCAGCTCAGGTCATGAAATCACAGTATGTGATTTTGAGCCCTGCATCAGGCTGTGTGCTGATGCCATGGAGACTGCTTGGGATTCTGTCTCTCTTTCTCTCTGCCTGTCCTCAGCTTGTGCTCTCTCTCCTCCCTCAAAATAAATGAATAATCTTAAAAAAGTACATATTTTTTAAAATGATTACCTCTCATGGTTATAATAGCAAGAACAGAAATAAACTCTGTCAATACAATTTTCTATTAGTTTATGGAAACAATCCTATTATTAAAAAAACAATGAAAAGCCAAATATTCAAGGAAAACTTAAAGAAAATGTAGGTCACAGTTATAGGAAGTAAAATAATAGATGTAAATTCTCATGCTATAAATATACAAAAACTTCCGTACAAACTATTGGCTTTGATTTTATAATATACCATGTTTTTCATTAGAATGTGTTCTTTCAATGCTTGGCTCCAGAAAGCTAACTTTAAATGATCGGAATATATAACAAACACTCATCTTAGCATGACATTTTCTTCATAATGATCTCATTCTGGCTTCTTCTTTCATATTATTTTCTATGGCATAGGTCTTATTAAAATATTGACATTTCTTTCTAACTCTAACTTATGATTTTTTTATGTTTGGACTGTTATTTATTTTGAATGTTACTCAAAGCTGCAATGAAAGTTATATAAATATTTCAACTTGATGTAGTGTCTGGTTTTTAAGTTTTTTGTGTTTATTTATTTATTTTGAGAGAGAGAGAGAGAGAGAGAGAGAGAGAGAGCATGAGCAGGGGAGGGACAGATAGAGAAAGGTAGAGAGAGAGAATCCCAAGCAGACTCTCTGTGTTGTCAGTGCAGAGCGAAACACGGGGCTCAAACTCACAAATCATGAGATCATGACCTGAGCCGAAATCAAGAGTTGGATGCTCAATCCACTGAGCCACCCAGGAGCTCCTGAAGTGTCTGTTTTTTAAAACCAAGCACCGTTTGATGTGTATGATTATCTTGATTGAGTAGATCCCTGCTTGTCCCCCTACATATGCCTCCAGGGTTTTAGTACAGCATCAATCCTATTCTCCAAGCAGTTTATGAAACTCTTGTGATTAAGTACTCTACATGCAGTGTATTGCTGTTTTTATGGTTTTTTTTAATGTTTATTTGTTTTTGAGACAGAGGGTGACAGCACGAGTGGGGGAGGGGTAGAGAGAGAAGGAGACACAGAATTTGAAACAGGCCCCAGTCTCTCAGCTGTCAGCACAGAGCCTGATGCGGGGCTCAAACACATGAACTGTGAGATCATAACCTGAGCTGAAGTTGGATGCTCAACCGACTGAACTACCCAGGTGCCTCTGTTTTCATGTTTCTTATTTTGTGTATAATTCTTTAAGATAGAAACCATTTAACCAAAATATATATGACACCATATAAAATAAAGAATATTTGAAACTGTATAATACATATATATTATATAATATATTACCTAATATATGTAATTATATGAGATGTTTATATAAGATACTATTATTTCCCATTACTCACTTCTCTTCTCAGAGGGATAATTCACCAATTCTGTGATTCCAATAGCCACCATATACTGGATTTTCCCTAACATCTATCTTCCTTAAAATATTTCTGTGTTGAATATCAGAGATGAATATGTGCCTGTCTTCCAGGCCTCCTCCCTTGGATACCCCACAGACACTGAAAGCTCAAAATAACCTCAAACAGTATCTTTCTCCAGTGTTCCCTCCCAGTTGCAATGAATTGCACGAGTCTGTACAGATGGCCACTCTAATAAAATGTACAATTTTCTTAAGTTCTCCTATGTTTCTGCCTATATATATAATCAATAAAGATATTGTGCTGTCCACAGCCTCTTTTATTGCCAGTCATTGACTCATTTTTCTTGGTGTAAAGGATAATTTATTACTAAAGTAGCCCTTTATCTGGAGGCTTTCTTATCTGGCCAGTTTTAGCTCTTTACAATTCATTGATTCCACATGTTCCTGAAATATAGATACCATTGTCCTAACTTCTGTATTCTCTTTCCCAGTGCGACAAAATGTATTTGTTGATTTAATTTTTTATTTCTCTCACTGTAATATATTATAACCATTACCTTATACAGTGCCTGGCATAAAGTGTGGTATGAAATATTTTCTCAAAAACTATTTTTGAATGCTTGAATAAATAAAATAAGTATGCAAGTGTTATAATAGTAACAAGTAGCAATCTGACCATCAGAATTAGAGCTTCGTGTTTCATAAATAAAAGAGGTCATATTGTCAATAACAAAATCAGCATTATTCCAAGAAACATATCAGATTCTGATCAACTTTTAAATATTTAAATACATTAAGTGATTTGTTAAATTTTCTTTCATTTGTTATTTTTTAGCACAAGTTATTATGAAAGACACTATCTTTGTTTAGCATTAATTTATAATGATCCTTAAAGCAAAAACCATTTTGTAAAAGCAATATGATGTTTTTCTAACATAATGGCAAAGCAAAGATAACGTTTTTCTAACATAATGGCATCAATTACCAGGTACATAACTTTTTTCCAAATACACATATCCAAAAGAACGATACCCCTTATATAAGACAAAATTATAAACCATTTTAGTTCTTTGTTTCATATATAAAATATGTGTAATTTATATGCTAATGCATTTGAATGTAATACTAAAATATTATACAATTTAGTCACTATTATTCCATACTTCTATTTCAGACTATCTCATATATCTGCCTATTCCTCCAAGTACTTGCATTGTAATAAATGGTTAAAAATTATTTTTGTTCTAGACCAGGAGTTAGCAAACAATATCACACAGGCATAATCTAACCAGCAGATTCTTTTCATGTGGTCTACAGCTAAGAATGGTTTTTACATATTTGAGACATTGTAAACATGCACACACATACACATACACACACACACACAAATTGAAGAATATGCCACAGAAACATATCGCATGCAAAGCGTAAAATATTTATTATCTGACCCTTTAAAGAAAAACAGTTTGACAACCCCTTTCTAGAATTAAATTCAAATTTACCACTTCCATTCTCAATGTCCTAAAGTTTACCAAAATAATCATTATTTTTACACATTTAACATAAAGATTATAAAAAATTCATTCTCTATTGGGAATCTAAAATATGTCACAACATATTTTTTGCCATAACATTTACATAGCAAATATTTGTTATTTGAAGCAGTATTATACTGGTTTGTGATAGTGGGTGAGCTGTTTATCCAGTCCAAGCCTCATATTCCTCTCTGTAAGCGTGAGGATAATAGCAATAAGACCTAGATGGTGTTGAAGTTCATTGAAATAATACAGGCTAATAACTTAAGTCAGTGATTCACACATTCTAATTGACCCACTAGTGCCAATTTTGCTTCTCCATTTTCCATGGGTTCATTTTACATGTTCATTTAAATTACAGATATATCTATAAAAATTAGAACTCTAGAACAAAAGTAAACATAGGCAGCATCTCTCTTAAAATGCAAAAAAAAAGAAATTAGAAATAGTCTTGCCCATGACAAAATATAATTGTACTTATTATATTAAAATGTAAAAGTTGATTGCGTGACTAATGTTTGATTCATATGTATATAAGTGCAGTGTTTAAAAATTATTCTGATTAATCCCTATACATGAGGGACATATATAAAGTTCTCTATATACTTAGTAACTATTGGTATGGAGAATATTTCTCTCCCTCAGTGTTTTAATTATTGCTAATTGTGTATTGGATGATAGTTAATGACAATAATTGCTCACAATTGTTAAACACTTACATATTATTCTCATACCATACCAAATACTTTTCATGCATTATTGCATTTAATCTCCAAAAATCCTTTGAATTAAGTATCATTACCCTCCTTTCACAGATGAGAGAACTGAAGCTTTACAAGTATAAGTGATTTGTCCTAGATCTCATAGCCATTAACTGACTGAGTCAGAATTCAAACCAAAGCAATCTGACCCAGAGACTGTGATTTTAAACACTTTGCCAAACCACTGATGTACTGGTAGCAACATGACAACAGTATGTTTGAAGTAGGTGTTAAAGCTCATCACTAGTTTTAGATGCTCAACTGATTTTATTAGTTTGAACATAGGATATGTGGACATTTAGAGACAAGAAAAAACTGTGCAACATGTGAAATAATTGTAGGTCTATTGAGAAGACTAAAGCAGTTCACAACACACAGCCATAAAAGATGATAATAGTAAAATATAGAAGAGGGGTGCCTGAGTGTCTCAGTTAGTTAAACCACCAACTCTTAGTTTCGGCTCAAGTCGTGATCTCACGGGTTCATGAGTTTGAGCCCTGTGTCTAGCTCCACACTATCAGCTTGGAGCCTGTTTGGGATTCTGTCTCTCTTTCTCTTTCTCTCTGCCCTAGAATAAATATATGAACTTAAAAAACAATTAAATAAAATATAGAAGAGGTTTTTTGGGAACACCTGGGTGGCTTAGTCAGTTAAGTGTCCAGCTTTGACTCAGGTCATGATCTCACAGCTTGTGAGTTTGAGCCCCACATCAGGATCCAAGCTGACAGCTCAGAGCCTGGAGCCTGCTTCAGATTCTGTGTCCCCCTCTCTCTGCCCTCCCCCACTCATGCTCTGTCTCTGTCTCTCAAAAATAAACATTAAAAAAAATTAAAAAGAGGTTTTATGTTGTTATTGTCCTGTATTTTTTGATAGTAAATAACACATAACATTCTATAAATTTAAGGTGTACAACATGCTGATTTGATACTTTTAATATTTGCAATATGATTACTAGCAAAGTACTAATTAACATATCTACCACTTCACTTAATTATTATTTCTCTTTTGTCAGAAACGTAAAAACAGTTAAATCTGGTCTCTTAGTAACTTTGAAATTTATAATATGGTATCTATTGACAATAATCTCTATGCTATGCATTAGATGTCCAGGACTTACTTACCTAGTAGTTGTAAGAAGTTTGTGTCCTTACACAACATTTGCCCAGTTCCTCCAGCCCCCAGCTCCTGGTAACTACCATTCTACTCTGTTTTTACAAGTGTGGCTTGTATAGATTGCACACATAAGTGGTATCATACAGCATTTGTCTTTCTCTGTCTGACTTATTTCACTAGCATGATGCTTCCAAGGTCTATCCATGTTGTTTCAAGTGGCAGTATTTCCTCCTTTTTAATGGCTGAATTATATTCCACTGCGTGTGTGTATGTATCATATGTGTATATCATATGTGTATATATATGTGTGTATATATGTATACACACACATATATATGTATATATAGAGGGAGATATTAATTATATATATACTTATATATATGTAATATAGATATATAGATATAGATTTATCCTTTGGAAGACAGTTTGTTTTAAAGGATAGATAGTAGAATGTGGTTTTAGGCATTGAGGCATAAATAAATATGACAAAACAAGTGTCTATTTTAATTCCTTGTTTATGTGGAGTTGGAGTTTCCAATTCCCACATTAAACCATTAGAACTCTTCTGTAAATACCTTTATCCCCCAGATTCTTTCTGGTAGTTCTTATAGGAAATAAGTAAATAAATAAATGCTGATCAGTCTGTCACCCAGTGAAAAATATTTACTCCTGATTTTTCAACAGTGAACAACTAAAAAGAGTCAACAACTAAATATTCTTTTTTTTAGAGAAGCTGATAGATTGTCCTAATAATAAGGTTATTTATGGATTATATAAAAAGATGGAATTAGTAGTTTGCTCTTTTAATTTCCTGCCTTGTAGAATCAGCAGGGTCATAAGTTGAACCTAGTGTGTACACAAATCAATATTAGTAGTTAGAGAATAGTATCCACTCTCCGGACTCCTGAAGGGATTCAGCAAATCTTATTTATTTATTTATTTATTTATTTATTTATATTTATTATTATTATTATTATTATTATTATTTGGTGCTAAGAAATGCTCTCAAAGTTGAGGGAGTTTCCCAGGCTTGAAGCAATCCCAGTGTATTTTTAAGTGTGGATTGTCATCTATGATTTTTTTTTTGCACTTGCCTCAGTGCATACTTATCTATTGCTACAAAACCTATGGGAAGTAATTCCACCAACTGTTTCAGTAAGCAGTTAATTCCACGTTGAGCAAAATAAGTGACTTTCAATGACCCCTATAGCAACAAAATAGCAAAAATTATCAATATTCTTTTCCACATTGCCTGACTGTAACTTTTGCCATTCTCTGCTCAAAAGGCTAATATTTTTCTTATTTCCTAAAAAAGACAATCAAATATATTATGAAACACTTAACATAACCATGGTATTCAAGAATAACACTAATACTGTAACATATGTAGTCCTTCTCAAAGCCAATTCAAAAGCCTATCAGAAACAAGTAAAGAAATTTAAAAGCATGTGAAATATGAGTAAAACAATTTAGAATTATGTAATTTGGAATGAGGCACTTGGCAACTGGAGTTTAAATCAAATGGATTGTGCAAATGTAAAGTCTATCCAGCAGAGAATTGTAATAATAAAGTTATATATTAGTCCTTAGAGTTATAAGTAGAGATCTAAACTGATTTTCTTCTATTGCTGTTTTGGTTGATCAATGGGGTTTGGTGTAAAATGTTTTAGCTAGATGATAAAAAAGCTGTTACTCCTTTTCATTATTGTGTGGCGATCAAAAACAGCTATCTTAACATAATATTTTTGGTTATATCAAATGTAAAGAGATGGAATAATGTTCTGTTAGACATAGAATTTATTTAAAATAAGGAAATTAAATTTAAAATTTTATTTCAAGGGCAAGTCAAGCTTTCAGAAATGTTTAAATCTACTTGTGGCAGGTTCACTGCATTTTTAGTTATCATTGATCTCAAGAAAGGAAGACTAAAATTTCCATAAAACTCAAATTTCTTTTCTTCTGTTTTCTCTTTCTCTATTCTTTTAAAAAAAATCTCTCTTTTAATCTTTCATGAGTGAATGAGTTAAAAATATGTTACACTAGATTTAAATAGTTTACTTTAATCACTTCCATGGTATCTTTATTATAGAATATAAGGTGTATCTGGAGGAAAAGTCACATCTCCTTAGTTCACTATTATTAGTTCCTAGAACAGTATCTGAAAAGATTTATAGGTTTGTTAAATATAGAAGGAATGAACAAAATGATGAATACTATCAGGTCAAAATAATTGAAGACTCCCTTAAGAAAATAACCAAAGATAATTGTACCAAAGATATAGGAGAAGATACAAAGAAGTAAAATATTCAGCATGCATCAGTGTGATTAATACAATCAAATAATTCCCATTTTGACTTCATGTTAAGGTCTATGAAACTTAAAATATTTAAGAGCTAAATAAATATTTTTAAAAATAAAATCAGTTTGAATGTCAAAATCCATTATTGGGCAAGATGTCAAGAAGTTGCATGTCCTAGTATTCTTAGATTTATGAATAGAAAGACTTTTAAGTTTAGTCACTGGAAGCCTGAACTTTTTCATAAATCACCCAAAGATCCTTCTAAAGACACTATTTTTTTTCTGTATTTTTAATTTTTTTAAATACAATTTATTGTGAAGTTTGCTATGCGGTGTATACAGTGTGCTCTTGACTTTATAAATAGATTCCCATGATTCGTTACTTACATACAACACCCAGTTCTCATCCCAACAAGTGCCCTCCTCAAATCCCATCACCCATTTTTCCCTGCTTCCCACCCCTCCCCATCAATGCTTAGTTTGTTCTCTGTATAAACCATAAGGGTTTTCCTCCCTCTGTGTTTGTAACTATTTTTCCCTTTCCCTTCCCCCATGGTCTTCTGTTAAATTTCTCAAATTCCAAATATGAGTGAAAACATATGATATCTGTCTCTCTCTGAGTTATTTCGCTTAGCATAATACCTGCCATTTCCATCTTGCAAATGGCAAGATTTCATTCTTTCTCATTGTTGAGTAGTATTCTGTTGTATATACTTACTGCATCTTTATTCATTCATCAGTTGATGGCTATTTGGGCTCTTTCCATAATTTGGCTATTGTTGATAGCACTGCTATAAACATTGGGGTACATGTGTCCCTATGAATCAACACTCACCTGTATCTTTTGTATAAATTCCTAGCAGTGCTATTGCAGGGTCATAGGGTAGATCTATTTTTGATTTTTTTAAGAATTTCCACACTGTTGTCCAGAGCAGCCGCACCAGTTTACATTCCCACCAACAGTGCAAGTGGATTCCTGTTTCTCCACATCCTCACCAGCATCTGTTTTTTCCTGAGTTGTTAATTTTAGCCACTCTGACTGGTGTGAGATGGTATCTCATTGTGGTTTTGATTTTTATTTCCTTGATGAGGAGTAATGTTGAGCATCTTTTGATGTATCTGTTGGCCATTAGGACGTCTTCTCTGGAAAAGTGTCTTTTCATGTCTTCTGCCCATTTCTTCACTGGATTATTTGCTTTTTGGGTGTTGAATTTGGTAAATTCTTTATATATTTTGGATACTAACCCTTTATCTGATATGTCATTTGCAAATATCTTCTCCTATTCCATTGGTTGACTTTTAGTTTTTTTGAGTGTTTCCTTTGCTGTGCAGAAGGTTTTTATCTTCATGAGGTTCCAATAGTTCATTTTTGCTTTAATTTCTCTTGCCTTCAGAGACAGGTCGAGTAAGAAGTTGCTGTGGCTGAGGTCAAAGAGGTTGTTGCCTGCTTTACTCTAGGGTTTTGATGGTTTCCTGTCTCACATTTAGGCCCTTCATCCATTTTGAGTTTATTTTTATGCATGGTATGCATGGTGTATGAAAGTGGTCCAGTTTTATTCTTCTGCATGTTGCTATTCAGTTTTTCCAGCACCATTTGCTAAAGACACTGCCTTTTTTCCTTTGGATACTCTTTCCTGCTTTGTCAAAGATTAATTGGCCATATATTTGTGGATCCAATTCTGGATTCTCTATTCTAGTCCACTGGTCTATGTGTCTGCTTTTGTGCCAATCCCATACTGTCTTGATGATTACAGCTTTCTACTAGAGGCTAAAGTCTGGATTGTGATGCCTCCCACTTTGGTCTTCTTTTTCAACATTAATTTAGCTGTTAGGGGTTTTTGTGGTTCCACACAAATATTAGGATTGTGTGTTCTAGTTCTGAGAAGAATGCTGGTGCAATTTTAATTGGGTTTCCATTGAACGTATAGATTGTTTTCGGTAGTATTGACATTATAACAATATTTGTTTTTCCAATCCATTCGCATGGAATGTTTTTCCATTTCTTTGTGTCTTCTTCGATTTCTTTCATTAGTTTCCTATAGTTTTCAGCATAGAGATCTTCTACATCTTTGGTTAGGTTTAGTCTTAGGGATTTTATGGATTTTGGTCATATTGTACATGGGATCAATTCCTTGATTTCTCTTTCTGTTGTTTCATTATTGGTGTATAATAATGGAACTGATTTCTGTAAATTGATTTTGTATCCTGCGACTTTGCTGAATCCATGTATCAGCTCTAGCAGTTTTTTTGATGGAGTCTTTCAGGTTTTCCATGTAGAGTATCATGTCATTTGTGAAAAGTGAAAGTTTGACTTCTTCTTTGCCAATTTGGATGTCTTTTATTTCTTTTTGTTGTCTGATTGCTGAGGCTAGGACTCCCACCACTATGTTAAAAAAAAAAAAAAAACAGTGGTGAGACTGGATATCACTTTGTGTTCCTGATCTTAGGGGGAGAGCTCTTTTTCCCCATCGAGGATGATATTAGCTGTGGGAATTTCATGTATGGCTTTTATGATGTTAAGGTATGTTCCTTCTATCCTAAATTTCTTGAAGGTTTTATTATTAAGAAAGGATGCTATACTTTGTCAAATGCTTTTTCTGCATTTATTGGCAGGATTGTATGGTTCTTATCCTTTATTTTATTGATGTGATGTATCACATTGATTGATTTGCAAATATTGAATCAGCCCTGAAGCTCAGAAATGAATTCCACTTGATAATGTTTAATAATTTTTTAAAATATACTGTTGAATTCACTTTGCTAGTATCTTATTCAGAATTTTTGCATCCATGTTCATCAGGGATATTGCCTGTAATTCTCCTATATAGTAGGGTCTCTGTCTGGTTTGGGAATCAACATAATGCTGGTTTCATAGAATGAGTCCAAAAGCTGTCCTTCTGTTTCTATTTTGTGGGACAGCTTGAGAAGGATAGGTATTAACTCTGCTTTAAATGTCTGATTGAATTGTCTTGGGAAGCCATCTGGCCCAGGATTCTTATTTGTTGGGAGATTTCGATAGCTGATTCAATTTCTTTCCTGGTTATAAGTCTGTTCAAATTTTCTATTTCTTTCCTTTTGAGTTCTGGTAGTATGTGGGTGTGTAGAAATTTCTCCATTTCTTCCAAAATATCCAGTGTGTTGGCATATAATTTTTCAATTGTATCCTCTAATAATTGTTTTTATTTCTGTGGTGTTGGTCATGATCTCTCCTCTTTCATCCATGATTTTATCTATTTGGGTTCTCTCTCATTTCTTTTTTAGAAGTCTCCCTAGGGGGTTATCAATTTTGTTTATTCTTTCAAAAAACCAGCTCTTAGATTAATTGATCTGTTCTGCTGTTTGTTTGTTTTGGTTCTATATCATTTATTCCCTGTCTTATGTTTATTCTTTTCTTCTGCTGGCCTTGGTTTTTGTTTTTGTTTTTGTTTTTGTTTTTTTCTGTTCTGCTTCGAGGTCCTTTAGGTGTGAGGTTAGGTTCTGTATTTGGGATTTTTCTTGTTTCTTGAAGTAGGCCTGGATTGCAATGTATTTTCCTCTTAGGACTCCCTTTGCTGCATTCCAAAGGGTTTGGACTGTCATGTTTTCATTTTCATTTGCTTCCATGGATTTTTTAAATTTCTTCTTTAATTGGCTGCTTGACCCATTCATTTTTAGTAGGATGTTCTTTAACCTCGGTGATTTGGAGGCTTTCCAATTTTTTTCTTGTGGTTGATTTCAAGTTTCAAAGCATTGTGATCTGAAAATAAGCATGGTATAATCTAAATCCTTTTATATTTATTGAGGGTGTTTTGTGACCCAGTATGTGATCTGTCCATGTGCATTCTAGAAGAATGTATATTCTGCTGCTTTTGGATGAAAAGTTCTGAATATATCTGTCAAGTCCATCTGGTCCAGTGTATCATTCAAGACCATTATTTCTTTATTGATTTTCTGCCTATATGATATTTACATTGTTGAAAGTCACCTACAGTTACTGTATTATTATCAATAAGATTGCTTATGTTTATGATTAACTGATTTACATATGTGGGTGCTCTCAAGTTGGGGGCATAAACATTTACAATTGTTAGCTCTTCTTGATGGCTAGACCCCTTAATTATGATATAATGCCCTTCATCATCTCTTATTACATACAGCCTTTACTTTATAATGTAGTTTGTCTGATATAAGTATGCCTACTCCAGCTTTCTTTTGACTTCTAGTAGCATGACAGATGGCTCTCCATCCCCTCACTTTCAATCTGCAGGTGTCCTCAGGTCTAAAATGAGTTGCTTATAAACAGGATGTAGACGTGGATCTTGTTTTTTTATCCATTCTGATACCTTATCCCTTACAGCATTTAGTCCGTTTACATTCAGAGTGATTATTGAAAGATATGGATTTAGTGCCATTGTGTTATCTGTAGGCTTCATGATTGTGGTGATGTCTCTGGTCGTTTGTAGTCCTTGTAGCATTCCAGTCACAGAGTCCCCCTTAGGATCTCCTGCCGGTCTGGTTTAGTGGTCATGAAATCCTTTAGTTTTTGTCTGGGAAAGCCTTTATCTCTCCTCCTATTGTGAATTAGAGCCTTGCCAGATAAAGGATTTTCTTGCTGCATATTTTTCCTATTCAGCACATTGAATATTTCCTGCCACTCCCTTCTGGCCTGCCAAGTTTCAGTGGAAAGGTCTGCTACTACCCTTTTCTGTCTACCCTTGTAGGTCAAAGCATGTATATCTCTGCTTTCAGAATTCTCTCTTTATTCTTGTATTTTGCCAGTTTTACTATGATATGTTGTGGAGTTGATCTGTTCTTGTTGATTCTGAAGGGAGTTCTCTGTGCCTTCTGGACTTGGATGTCTGCTTCTTTCCCCAGATTAGGGAAATTCTTCAAGTAAACCTTCTGCCCCTTTCTCTCTAGTCTTCTTCTTCTTCTGGAGCTCCTATGATAAGGATATTATGTTTCATTGAATCATTTAGGTTTCTAATTCTCTCCTTGTGGTCTAGTATTCTCATGTCTCTCTTTTATTCAGATTCATTATTTTCCATTATTTTATATTCTATTTCATTTATTCTCCCTTTTGCTCCCTCATCCTTGCTGTCACTGCATCAGGTTTATTTTGTCTCTCATTTACATTTTTTTTAAATTCTTTGTGACTATTCCTTAGGTCCTTGATCTCTGCAGCAATAGATTTTCTGCTGTCTTCTGTACTTTTTTCAAGCCCAGCTATTAGTCTTATGATTATTATTCAAAATTATTGTTCAGAAATATTGTTTATATATGGTTTGAGTAATTCTTTGGCTGTCATTTCTACCTGGAATTTCTTTTGGGAATTCTTCTGTTTTGTCATTTTGGATAGTTTTCTGCTTTTACATATTTTAAAATGTTATGTGTCCTTGTTATGTGTCCTGCCCCAGGGAGTATTACTATATTAAAAAGGGGTCATACAGTGTCCAGGACCTGGCCCTTCAGGAGGTGTTTTTGGAGTGTATTGTGTGCTGTCTGTTGTTGTGACTCTGGTTGCTTTTCCTCCTTACTCGTAGTGGCAGTTTGGACCTTCCACCATGTGTGCTTTGATTTAAAATTGAAGTAACCCTGGAAAACATTAAAAAGGGGGCAGAGTGATAGAAGAAGGCTTATTCCATAAAAAGAGAAATAACAGGAATGGGGAAAAAACTGACCAGGCAGAGAATCAGTGAAACTGTTTAGCTTAATCCAGAGAGAGAGGAAGGAAAATAAAAAAGAAGGAGATACAAAAGAGGTGTGTAAAGAATAGATTAAAAATGACTGCTTAAACAAATCAACAACCAAATAGAGAAGGTACAACAGAAAAATGCAAAACTTCCAGACCTTTGTCTGATGGTGCCTTGGAACTGGTAACTGTGCTGGTCTGGAGGAGGGGCCTTCTGGTTCAGTCAATGTCAATCTTGTTCCAGTAGATAGCAGTTGCCAGGTATGGAGGGGCGGGGCTTGGTGTAAGGGGTCCCACCTCCACTTGGCACCCTCTGTTCTGTTCCCTGAAACCCCACTGTGTTAGTGAAAAAATGGCAGTGCCCGAGTCTCTCCCCCTGGGACTGGGTGTCCCAAACCACACTGTTCAAGCAACTCTCACAGCCCCACGTGGGCACAAGTCAGCCAGTTTGTCCTACTCCACAGTCTCCCGC
The DNA here is from genome assembly GCF_023721935.1 of Panthera uncia. Taxonomy (NCBI): domain Eukaryota; kingdom Metazoa; phylum Chordata; class Mammalia; order Carnivora; family Felidae; genus Panthera; species Panthera uncia. The sequence continues at coordinate 31,016,163 of NW_026057580.1, read as the reverse complement.
ACCTCCCAGGCTCTTGGCTGGGATTCAAACCCTGATGTCTGAAAGGATCGTGCTCTGTAAACCCTGGTTCTGGGGTAGCACCGCTCTGCCGTGGACCTCTGGCTGGCACCTACAGGGTCTTTTGTCCTTGGAGTGGCAATATAACTTCTTCCCACAGCACTAGATGGAGGGGACTACTCTCCCAATGTGCCTTTGAGCTAGCTACCAAGCCCAGGGCTGCCCCCCACTCCAATCCCTGCCTGGAGGATGGCAATGGTCCAGAGAAAGTCAGCCATCTCTGGATCATCTTCCTCAGGCTATTCGCAAGTTAGCGACTGGCTTTCCCCAGTTTTTCCATTTCCTGGCCTATGGATTGGGGAGGTTTTTCTCTTGTCCAAATACAATCCCACACTTCCACAGCCTCTCTGTCTCTTCCCTTTCTCTCCACTGAAGGGCTTTCTACTTTTGTGTTAACTTTAACAAAAGATGTAAAGAACATGTTTAGGTTCACCTTCTTCATATGAACATCCAGTTGGTCTACAATCATTTGTTGAAAGCACTATCCTTTCTCTATTGAACTGATTCTGCTCCATTTCAAAGATCAGAGCTCTCCGGCTCTCTATTCTGTTTCATTAATTAATTTAGCCATTCTTTCACCATTATCAAGCAGTCTTGATTTCTGTAGCTTTATAATAATCTTGAAATCAGATAGTGTGAATCCTCTGATTTTGTTCTTCATTATTGTTTTGGCAATTTTTGTTCTTTTGCCTTTCTACTTAGCTTTAGAATCAATTTCTAAATATCCACAAAATAACTTATTGAGATTTTGGTTGAGATTATATTGAATCTGTAGATCAAGTTGCGAATAATTGACATCTTAACAACATTGCATTTTCCTATCCATAAACATAGACTCTGTCTCCATTTATTTACATCTTCTTTTATTTTTTCATTAAAGTATTATAGCTTTCCTCATACACCTCTTGTGCTTATTTTGTTAGATTTACACATGAGTTTCTCTTTTCTTCATGCTAAACCATATATCCAAAAAATATGTGAAAAAATAAAGAGAAAGAAATCCAATCACTAAAGAAAATCTCCAAAACATGAAAGAGAGAAGGACAAAAAATATTAGAGGACATGTTCAGAAACAACCACAAAACAAATAATAAAATGACAATAAATACATATCTATCAATAATTAGTTTAAATGTAAATGGAATAAATGCTCCAATAAAGAGACATAGGGTGACAGAATGGATATAAAACAAGATGTTTCTATATGCTGCCTACAAGAGACTCGTTTTATACCTAAAGACACCTTCAGAATGAAAGTGAAGGGATAAAGAAACATCTATCATGCAAATGGATGTCAAAAGAAAGACAGAGTAGTAATACTTTAATTGAACAAAATAGACTTTAAAACAAAGACTGTAGCAAGAGACAAAGAAGGGTACTGTATAATAACAAAGGGTACAATCAAACAAGAAGGTATAACAATTGTGAATATTTATATGCCCAACATAGAAGCACCCAAATACATAAAACAGTCAAACGAAATATAAAGGAACTATTTGATAATGATAATAATACAGTAATAGTATGGGACTTTAACACCCCACTTACATCAATGGACATAATATCTAAACAGAAAATAAACAGGGAAACAATGGCTATGAATGACACACTAGCCCAGATGAATTTAATAGATATATTCAGAACATTCCATTCCAAAATATCAGAATGCAAATTCTTTTCAAGTGCAAATTCTCTAGAAATGATTACATATTATCCCACAAAACAAGCCTCAACAAATCCAAGAAGATCAGAGTCCTACCATGCATTGTTTCTGGCCACAATTCTGTCAAACTAGAAGTCAACCATAAGAAAAAAATTAGAAAGACCACAAATACATGGAGGTTAAACAACATGCTACTAAACAATAAATAGGTCAACCAGGAATTTAAAAAAAAGAAATAAAAAAAGTACATGGAAACAAATGAAAATGAAAACACAGTGGTCTAAAACCTTTGGGATGCAGCAAAAGTAGCTCTAAGAGGGAAGTTTATAGCAATACAGACCTATCTCAAAAAGCAAGAACAATCTCAAATAAACAAATTAAACTTACACCTAAAAGAGCTAGAAGAAATCAACACACACACATAAAACTAAAACCAGAAAAAGGAAGGAAATAATAAAGGTTAGAGCAGATATAAATGATACAGAAACTAAAAGAAAAAAGGGGAAAAAAAGAAAAATAGAACAGATCAATGAAATCAGGAACTGGTTCTTTGAAAAAATCAATACAATTGATAAACTAGCTAGAGTTATCAAGAAAAAAAAAAGAGAAATGACTAAATCAATAAGATCACAAATGAGAGAGGAGGAACAACAACCAACCCCACAGAAATACAAAAAATTATAAGAGAATATTACGAAAAAGTATATGCCAACAAATTGAACAACCATGAAGATATTGTAAATTCCTAGACACATATTAACTACCAAAACTGAAACAGAAAGAAATAGAAAACTTGAACAGACCAATAACCAGTAAAGAAATTCAATCAGTAATCAAAAAACTTCCAACAAACAAAAGTCCAGGACCCAATGGCTTTAGAGATGAATTCTACCAAACATTTAAAAAAGAGTTAGCATCTATTTTCTCACAGTATTCAAAAAAGTAGAAAAGGAAAGAAAGCTTCAAAATTTATTCTATGAGGCTAATACTATCCTGATACCAAAACCAGATAAAGACACCACTAAAAGGAAAACTACAGACCAATATCCCTGATGAACATAGAGGCAAAAATCCTCAATAAAATACTAGCAAACCGAATTCAACAATCCATTAAAAAAATCATTCACAACAATCAAGTGGGATTTACTTCTGGGTTGCAAGGGCAGTTCAATATTCACAAATCAATCAGTGTGACACATCACATCAATAAGCGGAAAGATAAGAACCATATGATCAATTAAGTAGAAGCAGAAAAAGCATTTGACAAAATACAACATTCATTCATGATAAAAACCTTCAATAAAGTACGTTTAAAGGGAACATAGCTCAACATAATAATGGCCATATATGAAAAACCCATAGCTAACATCATCCTCTCTCAGATTTCCCCCTAAGATTAGGAGCAAGACAAGGATGCCTACTCTCACCACTTTCATTCAATACAGTACTGGATGTCCTAGCCACAGCAATCAGACAACAAAAAGATATAAAAAGTGTCCAGATCAGTAAGAAAGAAGTAAAACTTTCACTATTTGCAAATGGCATGATACTATATTTAGGAAACCTAAGATTCCACCAAAAATCTGCTAGAACTGATAAATGAATTCAATAGTAAGAGCATACAAAATCATTTTGCAGAAAATATGTTGCATTTCAATATACCAAGAGTGAAACAGCAGAAAGAGAAATTACGAAAACAATTCCATTTACAATTCCACCAAAAATAACGATACCTTGGAATAAAACTAACCAAAGAAGTAAGACCTGTACTCTAAAAACTATAAAACATTGATAAAAGAAATTGTAGAAGACACAAAGAAATGGGAAGACATTCCATGCTTATGGATTAGAAGAACAAATATTGTTAAAATGTCTATATTACCCAAAGCAATCTACACATTTAATGCAATCCCTATCAAAATAACAACAGCATTTTTCACAGAACTAGAACAAACAATTCTAAAATTTGTATGGAACCACAAAAGACCCCGAATAGCCAAAGCAGCCTTCAAAAAGAAAAGCAGAGCTGGAGGCATCATAATTCCAAACTTCAAGTTTTATTACAAAGCTGTAGTAATCACAACAGCATAAAACTGGCACAGAAATAGACACATAGGTCAGTAGATCAGAATAGAAAACCCAGAAATAAACTTACAATTATATGGTCAATTCATCTTTGACAAAGCAAGGAAGAATATCTAATGGGAAAAGAATAGTTTCTTTAGCACATGTTGTTAGGAAAACTGGATAGCAATATGCAAGAGAAAAAAAGAAACTAGACCACTTTCTTACTCTTACACAAAAATGAATTCAAAATTGATTTTTTAAAAATGGATTAAAAACCTAAATATGAGATCTGAAACCATAAAAATCCTAGAAGAGAACACAAGCGGTAACTTCTTTAAAATTGGCTGTAGCAACTTTTTTCTAGATACATCTCATGGTCAAGCACACAAAAATCAATTATGTCTTCTTTGAGGCAAGGAAAACAAAGGCAAAAATAAGCTACTGAGACTAATAAAACAAAAAGCTTTGCACAGCAAAGAAAACAGTCAAAACTAAAAGACAACCTATGGAATGGGAGAAGATATTTGCAACTGACATATTCAATAAAGGGTTAGTTTCCAAAATATATAAAGAACTTTTATAACTCAACATCCAAAAATAATTAATCCAATTTTTAAAATGTGTGGAATGCATGAACAGACATCTCTCCAAAGAAGACATGCAGATGACCAATAGACACATGAAAAGATCGTCAACATCACTCATCATCAGGGAAATGCAAATTAAAACAAAAATGAGATATCATCTCACACCTGTCAGAATAGCATCGGGAAGAATGTGGAGAAAAAAAGAAATCTTGCATTGTTGTTGGCAATGCAAACTAATACAGACACTGGGGAAAACAGTGTGGAGGTTCCTCAAAAAGTCAAAAATAAATCTACCTATGATCCAGCAGTTGCGGTACTGGTATTTACCCAAACATTACAAAAACACTAATTTGAAGGGATACATGCACTCCTATGTTTATATCACCATTATTTATAATAGCCAAATTATGGAAGAGCCCAAGTGTCCATTGATTAATGAATAAAGAAATGAATAAAGAAGAAATACACACACACACACACACACACACACACACACACACACTGAAATATTATTCAGCCATAAAACAGAATGAAATCTTGCCATTTGCAATGACATGGATGGAGCTAGAGAGTATAATGCTAAGCGAAATAAGTCAGTCAGAGAATGACAGATACAAAATGATTTCACTCATATGTGGGATTTAATAAACAAAACAAATGAGAAAAGGGAAAAAAAAAGACAAATTAAAAAACAGACTCTTAATTATAGAAAACAAACTGATGGTTACCAAGGTGTGGGGTGGGGAGATCTTTTAAATTGGTAATGAGGATTGGGGCATCTGAGTGGCTTGGTCGGTTAAGTGTCTGATTTTGGCTCAGGTAATGATGTCATAGTTAGTGAGTTCAGGTCCTGCATGTGTGCTCTCTCTCCTCTCTCTCTCTCTTTTCTCTCTCTCTTTTCTCTCTCTCTCTCTCTAAGTTAAAAAAATAAACTTAAAAAAAATAAAGTGGAGAAAACTAACAAACACAACCTTAGGCAGGTGACTAAGGTCAACATAAATCATGTTAACAGTAGTACCCTTGCTATGATGTGATGAAAATTGCACTTTGTGTCTGTGGTCTTCCTCTCAGTAATGCATAGCCCTAGTCTATTCATGAGAAAAACATCATACAAATCCTATTTGAAGGATATCCTATAACCTACCTAAGCAGTACTTCTCGAAACTCTCAAAGTTATCAAAAAATAATTAAATGTCTGAGAAACTGTCACAGGCAAGAGGAGTCTAAGGATGCATATAACTAAATATAATGTGGTATTCTGGATGGAATCCTGGGACATAAAAGGGCATTCAAAACTGGAAATTTGAATGAAGTATGGACTTCAGTTAACAGTAAGGTATCAATTTTGGTTTGTTAATCATGAGCAATGTACCAAAGTAATATCATATGTTTATAGTAAGAGAACCTGAATGTAGAGTATCTAAGAACTCTCTCTATTATTTTCTGAATTTTTCTGTAAACCAAAAACTGCTCTAAGAAGCTAAAGTCTGAGAAGAGAGAGAGAAAGAGAAAAAAGAAAGATAAAACATTCTCGGTGTTTATGTAGAGTCATAGTAGGATGGTTTGTTACCAGTTCTGCTCCTTTCAATGACTTGACTATGATCCTCTGAAAGTCCCTCAACCATTTTTTTAATGTAAAAATAAGACAATTAAGCTTACTTTTATTGAGAGAGAAAAGATGCCTTTAAGAATTTAACTTTTTGTTCTTAAATTTGAAAACTCTTTTTTTGTTTTTTAAAAACTATTTATTTATTTTGGGAGAGAGAGAGAGCAAACATGAGTGGGGGTGAAGAGAGAGAGAATCCCAATCAGGTTTCATGCTGTCAGTGCAAATCCCAATGCGGGACTCCATCTCACAAACTTTGAGACCATGGCCTGAGCCAAAATTAAGAGTCAGACACTTTGGGCACCTGGGTGGCTCAGTCAGTTAAGCGTCTGACTTTAGGTAATTGTCTCATGGTTCCTGAGTTGGAGCCCTGGGTCTGGCTCTGTACTGACAGCTCAGAGCCTTGAGCCTGCTTTGGATTCTGTGTCTTCCTCTCTCTCTGCTCCTCCCCCACTTGCGCTCTCTCTCTCTCAAAAATAAACATTTAAAAAAATTTTAAAAATAGAGTCAGATGCTTAACCAACTGAATCACCCATGCATCCCTATCTTCCCACTTTAAAGTTTTGTTTCAATTTTCCTAATATTGTAATTAGTATATTATAGTGTATTCTTCTTCATTCCTTTTAAAGTCAATTTTATATAAATTTGTTACAATAAATAAGACATAATATTCCATAAATTTACTTTTTGACCACACTTTTATTTATTTTTCTTTAGTAATTTATCATCAACTCTCTTTTAGGCATCCATAATAGAAAATCATACCGTATTTAAGCATAATAGTATTGTTTTCCAACTCTAAAAGAGTAAACTCAGACTCTTGTTCACTATTATGCTTCTAGTCAAGTGGTTAAGAGAAGTAAATTGGACTTACAAAATGGCTGTATCTAGTGATCCACAACCACTAGTTACTAAAGTATATTAATAACATCTCTCTTAGTTAACTCTATAATTTTTTTCTGGCTAAAATATGTGGAGTAACATTTCAGAGACATTTACATGTGTAAAAAAATATTCATTGTTAATGTTCTATCCAATGCTCACGTTGAGGCACTTACTCTGATTTAAAAGCAATGCACAGGACATAGAGAATTCTTCTTGAGAAATATTAAGAGAATATGAGGGCATGGGGAAGTATATTCTAAAGTAGTGTTCAATATTATTTTGTGAATTATATTTTTACAACTTATTATTTCTTTATGCATAGAAAGCTAACCATTTTGATTAGGATGGAAACAAAGAAGAAAAGTGTAACCATTAGTTGCTTACTGTGGTTTATTAACTAAGATGTAAATCAGACTTAGATTTGAACCGCTTACCATCTGCATGGTTATAAACCAAGTCTTTATATTAGTAGCTTTAATTTTTATATGTATGTGGAATGAAACTTTTACTTATATCACAGAGTTTTCATCCAAATTAAAAAAAATAGGTGGAAAAGCACATATTTGGTTTTTATTATGATCAAGATGATTATTATACTAACTCTAATATTCATGGAGGCAAAGACATGTTTGAGATTTTTACATAATGTACCTCACACCAAGTCATAAATTACCTTGAATCCAAATGAAAGACATTATGAGAGAAAAAAATGAATTATAAATAAAACCCTAGCCTTAAATTTATAATACAAATAGGTGAAAGCAATCCTTGTTACTGAATCAATGTTGGAAGGAATGATAATTTTTATGAAATAGATAAAATGATTGGCATATTAATATATTATAAAACATAGAGAAAGTATATTCTTTAAAAAGTAATCATATAAACTTAGAGTAATTACACTTGAGTTGGAAGTAGCCTTTCAGCAATTAATATTTTCTTTTTGCATTTATTAAGTAGGTTAAGGACAGATACTCAGAGCCTACTTAGTCTCTTAGCCTACTTGGCCTCTTCAGAGCAGAAGAAGAACTAAAGTTTCAGGAAAGACCGGTGGTCAAGCAAGTCAGATGGTTGACTCTCAAAAACCTCTAGTGTCTAATAAAACCCATGTGAGAATTCAGAATTAAAAGCACATTGCTTTGGAGTAATATTTTGCTTACGAATGAGAAATGTCTTAAAAGGTGATAGATATGGATGAATAATTAAATTTTACTCTTAGAAATCACAAAGCGGATGAGAACTGTGGTGCATATATAAAGTTCCAGTATTATATTTGTAAGACAGCAGGTATGTTAGTTAATAATGTAAATAGATGAACTTGAAAAGTATTGTGACATTGTCTCTGTTAGCATTTTGTACTCTAAACAGTTCTTGCTTCAAATGTCAGAATATATTGGTGTTCTTTGAACTGCCATGCATTCACTGAGAAATATACACATTAAAGAAGATAAAGCTGATTTATTGTGTATCACCTCTGTTTACTCTGTTTAACTTACAAAGGTAATAAATCAAGGTTCAAGCGATTTAAAAAATGAACTTGAATTAGACAAAAAGAACAAAAGAGCAATGTTGATTAATAGTTCCAAAAAAGAAAAACACATTTATAATTTACAAAGCTGAACTCAAAAGCTTTAATAGAAGAGTAACCATTACCCGTTCTAGGACTAAAGAAGCAAAGAGAATTGGTTTCTATTTTGTTCAAATATATATGATTATGGAATGGACAAAAGGAAGGTATTATGTCTGATAGAGCAAATAATATCCTGTATTTACTTTGGTGAATTAAAGATATAGATAGAAATAGAAGATATAATTTGAAATAAGTAAATATAAAACCTAAAACAAAATGTTATTGGTTAAATGTTATTTAGTAAAGTTGAAAGCCTAAAAAAATATTACCTGTACAGATTTTGCATTATTAAGATTTATATATGTTCCTGAAGAGTTGTCATTATGCACATTCATTTTTTTCTAATTTACAACAGAACTTTGACCTAGTGATTTTAGCCTGCCCTTTCCTTCCTTTCATCTCCAGAGGGCCAGAAAGGGACCCTCCCTGTGGCATATTGTAGAACTGAACCAGCACAGTAAGGTTTTATTTCTCTACAAATGGAGTCACCAACTCAGCTGTTTCCCTGGGAGATCATTCAACTTCGCTTCTACTCTGCTGTGGACTGACTTGTGTCCCTCCAAAATTCTTGTGTTAAATCCCTACCCAAAGTGATTATATTTGGACAAAGGGCCTACAAGGAGATAATTAAGGTTAAATGAGGCCACAAGGTGGAGCCCTGATCTAGTGGATTAGTGTCCTCATTAGAAGAGACAATTGAGAGTTTGCTCCCCATCTCTTCCCGTGGCACAAAAAAGTTGTGACCAGAAAGTGAGATGATGGCTGTCTGCAAGCTAGGAAGAAACTTCTCACCAGAAACCAAACTATCTGGCACCTTCATTTTGTACTTCTCAGCTTTCGAAAATAAATTTATGTTGTTTAAGCCCCAAAATAATAATATATTTTGTGTTTGGTAGAATATTTAATGGCTTAAAGGTAAATTTATAGTATTATTTGTTGTACAAACAAGAGTATGTGATAAAGAATACATAAATATGTTTATTTGGGATCAAATGTTAACCTCTTTCTGTAGAATGTAAAACTGAATTTGAATAAAGGATAAAAAAATAGATCTGGGAACAATAAATAAATTTATGTACTTAATGCCCAGATGCTTTTGACCTTTAGGATTTTAACTATAGAATAAGATGTAGAGTATGTCAAAGACTGCAGAATAAAGACATAAAGCTAGCAATGGAAGATGACCTGAAAGTAGCAGGGATTAAATGCACTGGGTACATTGTAACAAGAAAACTGGTTTATTCAGCTTTCCAGCTGGTTTGTTTTTCAATAGGCTGTATAGCAGGTTTGAAGAGGTTTGCCTTACTCCTTCCCTAGATGGCAAGAATTCAATCTCTGGGCAAGACTGTCATTTCTAGTACTGGGTCTCAGCATGAGTGGTGGCAGAACAATATTTAGCTAAATCAGAGTCAATGATAACTAGATTCTGAAGCCTGGGCTGAGGCTTTCTAGGAACACAGGGAAGTTATATGTAATGAGTGCAAAGGAGCAGACCAATGATATTAAATTCCAGATCCAAACAGAATTAGAAGCAGTGAGCAAGCAAAAATCTCTAGCAAGAGGAAAAGGCAGAGCCTGGAAAAATCTCATGAAATAACAAAAACCTGGTAAAGAAGATAATTTTATGGAATGACAACTTCCAAATTTTCTGGGACTCGTTTTATGGGAATTATATGTATTCAATAAAAGTATGCTTTACAAACATTCATGAGACATTAGCTATGGGCTGTGAACCAGGCCTTGTGGTCAATGCTCTCTATAGGAAGTTAGATGTGGTACCTGCCCTACTAAATCATGCATCTACTGAAGGTGTTAGTGGACCAAATGGTAGTGTTATTATCTCCCAAACCCCCTGATGAGGAATATGAAGTGCTATGGGATACATAGCTGGGACATTTGACCTAATATAAGATAATAGGGTATTGAGATGAAGTGACAGTGAAAATAAGTGGGAGTCCTTCAGGCAAAAGAGAGGTACTATAGGTTTTTAGTCAGAGGAAAGAACAAAAGAAGAGGAGTGACAATCCATTTAATATGACTTCAGATAAAAAATAGAAAGTGAAGGTTAGAGTGGGAGAATGAAAAGTTAAAAAAAAAACAAGGGCCACATTATGAAGCACTTTACAATCTGTGTACATTAATTATAGTTTAAATTTTTACAAAACTTACTGGACAGTTTTCATTGAAGGGAGGACACTGTGGCTGCAGCTTTATAAATGACTTAGCAAAACTTGGAGGTTGTTTCAGTAATCCAAAGGAGATGTGATCTGATCTATATTAAGGAAATGGTATGTGAAATAGAAAGCAATAGATTTAAAATATTTTTTTAAATAGAGAAATTGGTGATTACAGTTCAAGTGGAGGGAAAAAAGAAAATAAAGATAAGTCAAATGCTTTTAGATAATATTTATTAAGGATAACATATTTTCAGTGACTCTGCTAAGTGCTTTAAAACACCTCTCTACAACCCTTTTATAATAACCAGTTTACAAATATTAAAACAGGCTAAAAGGGTTAAATGTTTTGCCAATTGTTTCATTGCCAATGAACTGTAGAAACAAGAATCAAAATACTAATATCTCTGATTCAGAAGCATGCATTCTTATCTACTATATTACATTTTAAAGAGGGAGCAGATCTTTGGGTACTTGCTGTATTCAGCTACCCATCATATGCATATATGACTACATGAATAATCTGAGAGTGACATAAATTGAAATGAAGTCAATTATTTTAAATCTAAGAAGTTATAGATGCCAGGGAGCCACAGTGGAATGAATTTGAGAATGAATGTACAGAAGCAAGCTAGTGTTCATAGTTCATAGTCTGTGGCCTGAATTTTAATTTCTGTGTCTTTTAAAAATAGAAGTTTTTTAATATTTTATAAAGACCAATTCATCAGATTTTCTGTTTTATGTTTCAGCATTAGGTTACTAAAACAGAAATCTTTGCTTACTCCAAGGTTGCAAAGTTATTCTCCAACACTTTCTATCATATATTTTAAGTTTAGCTTTTAAATTCAGACTGTGACACATTTCAGTTAATTTTTGAGCTTGTTTCATTTATCTTAGCAATATTTTTAGTACTTTAATATGAAGTTCTTGCACATATTTTATGTGACTCTATATATAATTTCATTGACCTTTAATCCTCTTGACCCTGCTAAATCACTTCTTAATTTGGTGGCTTTAATAGATTACTTCATGTTATCTCTATACAAAATCATTCCCCCTCTGAACTAATAGAATGTTACCTCTATCTTTCCACTCTGTGTGCATTTTATAAGTTTTTCTTGCTGTGTTGCATTGGGAAAGACCTTAATTTCAGTGTTCAAAACAATAAGTAAAAGATGTTTTCTCTTTCCATTTGTATTCAATATTATAATTTTTTTTGTTTATTTATTTTGAAAGAGAGAGAGAAAAAGAGAGAGAGAAGGAACAGGGGAGGGGCAGAGAGAGAGTGGGACAGAAGATTCCGAAACTAGCTCCCAAGTGGGCTCTGTGCTGACAGCAGACCGTGAGATCATGACCTGAGTGAAGTTGGACCCTTAACCCACTGAGCCACCCAGGTGCCCCAGTATTGTATGTTTCTATATTAAATAGGATATGTTGTATTTAGTTTTCATTAAGTTCAAAATATTTTTTAATATTCCCTTTTTTATCTTTTGAGGTGTTTGTTACTTAGAAATGGCTGTTTGCTTTAGAACAACTGTTTTTCTTTCATAAATATATTTATGTTAATAATTATTAATTTAAATCCAGTGGGGTCAGAAATCACTTCTGTTTAATGTAATCACTGAAAATTTGTTGAGATTTATAACACATTATATGCTCTGTTTTGTTGACTATACTAGGTTCACTAGAAAAAATATGCACTCTAAAGTGCAGTGTTTATAAATCTCAATAGGTCCAATTGAATCATTGTGTTGCTCTGGTTTTCTATATCTTTGCTGCTTTTCTGCTCGTTATGCAATTATATGAATTATGCAAAGATAAATATTGGGATACAGAACTGTACTTTGCATTTGTCTATTCTCTTTCAATTTTATCAACTTTTGCTTTATGTATTTTGAACAGTTTTATTAGGAACACACATTTATTTATTTGCTTATTTATTTATTTTAATTGTTTTCACTTAAATTCAAGCTAGTTATCATACAGTGTAGTACTGGCTTCAGGAGTACAATCCGGTGATTCATCGCTTACATATAACACCCAGTGCTCATCCCAAAAAGTTCCCTCCTTAATGCCCATCACCCATTTAGCACATCCCCCCACCATATACCCATCCAGCAAACTGTATTTAAGAGTCTCTTATGGTTTTCCTCCCTCTCTGTTTTTATCTTATTTTTCCTTCTCTTCCCCTATGTTCATATGTTTTGTTTCTTAAATTCCAAATATGAGTGAAATCATATGATATTTGTCTTTTTCTGACTGACTCATTTCACTTAGCAGAATACACTCTAACTCCATCCACATTGTTGCAAATGCCAAGATTTCATTCTTTTTGATCCCTGAATAATATTACATTATATACATTATATACATTTATATATATAAATGTATATATATACATATATTATATATATATACATATATATACATATATTATATACATTATATACATTTATATATATAAATGTATATAATGTATATATATAATGATATTATCATATCATTTTTTTGGGAGGGGCAAAGACATTGAGCCAGGGGTATGCTCTGTTGTTTTATAATGGTTTAAGAAGTTTGCTTGTTCTAATATTTTCCCACTTTAGATTGACCAAAGTAAATGCTAATTTGGCTGGTTGAAACAAACCATAATATGATTCTTGAAATAAAGCCTCTTGCCTCATATTTATTATACCATGAGTGTTATAAGTTATTTTGTTGTATAAATAAATAAATAAATAAATAAATGAAACATATTTAGTCATACTTAAGCTGATTTGATTTTTTTGGCCAACTTCATAATGGAATTGAATTCCTCATGCTGTGACCTACCTCAGTGGTTCAGTCACCTGAGATCAATGGATTGGTGAAGTATTTAATATAATACTTGATATTTGAATAGTAAAAAGCAATCACTCACTGTCTTGACTTTTCTGCCACTGGAGGTTACTGGAAGTGCCATTTAATTTGCAAAGGAGAAGCAGTTACATAGCCTTCTTCACTGTGGTTTTAGATTTTGTTTTAATTACAATGAGATCATTTAAGTCAAATAAATTGTGTTTAAATTTATCAAATATATAATGAAATTTATGTGCTTAGGACTTTGCCTTACAGAATATATTTTTTTCAGGTCATATATAGCAGTGATTAAATAAATAATTAAATACAATTATGAATAGTATATGTATATATTTTAATCTAGACTGTTAAGTTTTATTCCAATCATGATTAAATTTCACAAAACTCTGGGGAGCCTGGGTGGCTCAGTTGGTTGAGCATCTGACTTTGGCTCAGGTCATGATCTCCCGGTCTGTGAGTTCGAGCCCCACTTTGGGCTCTGTGCTGACAGCTCAGACCCTGGAGCCTGCTTGGGATTCTGTGTCTCCCTCTCTTTCTGCCCCTCCCCTGCTCATGCTCTGTCTCTGTCAAAAATAAATAAACATTAAAAAATTAAAAAAAATAAATTTCCTAAAACTTTGAAAGAAAATTCTGTATGCATTTCAGTTACAAAGAAATTTTATTGTAATAGATTATTTGTTCATTAGAATGCTTTCATAGTAGTTCATTGAACTAGGGCTGCACCATTCAAATTTATTTGAATAATTTGTATGGTATTTTACTGGGATATACTTTATGCCATCTATAGTGTCATAATTGCAAATAATTAATAGTTTTTAAAAAGTTTAATTATATTCTCTCCCATTTTCTTCTGAATTTTCCCAAGATTTCTTTATTGAGTTCCATCTTTTGGGATATTTATATCAACTCCTCAGATTAAAACAATTTGAGATGCTTTCTAGATGTATTTTATGGCTTAGGAAAGTCATTTGACAAATGACATACATGGGCTTGACTCAAGTCTTGAATTCCAAGCTTTATGGAGACAAAGTTCTTGGAAGATGCTAACTTCCAAGATCTATTGTTGGTAAGTAAACATACCAGATCATTTTCTGTGCCTTCAAAGAGATCCCAGTGTGGAAGAGAAAGCAGGAATTTAAAATAGAAATAATTATTTGTTCAAATATCTGCAAACATTAGTCCTTTTTTTTTTAATTGGAACTTCTCTGTGACTTTAAGTTTACATAAAAATAATTCCTAATATTACTTAAAATATTTTAGACAAGATAAAAAGAAGAAAAATCTGTTTAATATATTTTATTGTACCAGCACACTATTAGTACTGAAAATGATAAAGATAGTATGAATACAAACTGATGATTGGTGTAGATTAAAACTATAAAGTTTAGGAAGTGGAGTTTGGCAACGTGTTAGAGGAATCATGAATCATATCCAAAGACCAAGTAAGGCAAAGGTCTGGAAAACTAGGAATAGTCATCATTAGGATACTTATCATCCTAATTCATTTTATTGAAAAATAGGAAAGAGAAATATATGATCATATCAATAAATGTAGGAAATCATTCTGATAAAAATCAATATTGATTCATTAAAAATTCAGTAAAATACTGAAAGTAATTTTTAAATATGATCAAGATTTTCTAAATGTAAATATAGAGTTATAAGATATTTAAGTACATAAATATTAAAACATACATATATATTTAAATGTATATAATTAAATATGTATATTTTTAATAAGAGTAAATACAGTAATAATGTTATCTAAATTTTCCTTTCTTCTAACAAAAGAAAGGAAGCAACATACCTTTCAATTATGTTTTTAAAATATTTTTTCGTATAATATATGAAAACTGAATTTCTTAATGATATTTTTCCTTCATAAAGTTTTCAGCACAAAATCAAACTTAAAAATTTATTGCATAAATATATACTAGTTTATTATTTTAAGGATGCAAAGGTATTCTCTGATGTGCATACTGAATTTTATATGTTGCCTGGTTTCTGTTAGGAATTTTCCAGGGAGAGAATATACTGCCCCATTCATATGTTTTTTTTTTTTTTAATTTTTAAAAATGCTTTATTTTTGAGGGAGAGAGATAGGGGGGAGAGACAGAGAGAGAGAGAGAGAGAGAGAGAGAGAGAGAGAGAAAACGAGTGGGGGAGGGGCAGAATCAGAGGGAGACACAGAATCCAAAGCAGGCTCCAGGCTCTGAACTGTCAGCACAGAGCCGGAAGCAGGGCCTGAAACACAAAAGGCGAGATCATGACATGAGCCGAAGTCCAACACCTAACGGACTGAGCCATCCAGGCACCCCTCTTTTTTTTTTTAATGAAATCTTCTTAAGCAATATTTTTCATCATGTTCAGAAAAGACTTCTTAGATTTGGGGATTAGCTGAGATAAGGATTTCAACTCTTTAAATTAAGATTTACATTAAAACAAGTAAAGCTGGAGGTAATGATAACCAAATGTGTCTGTATATTTTATAAGAACTATTTCAACTTGTACTTGCAATCATATAATTTATTCATGCTTTATCAGCCATGTGATCGCAATTACACTACTATAAGCATTAAATCTTATTGAACAGTCAGATGGAGCAAACTAAAAACAAAAGCCACACTGAAGTTTTATTTTAAAATTATTGAATATAGCATTTAGATTATATTTCATAAAATTACTGAAGCATGAAGGATTTGAGGCAAAAGGAAAAAATATTTTATGTAGACGTATAAACCTCCATGTTTAAAATTCTTGATGGCAGGTATTGACTAAGGTACAGTGGTAGGAAATGGACCAACCAGATTATCAGTATTCAAAATATTAGGATCATGGAAGAGATGGAAAGAAGAATCATATATAATTTAGCCTGTAAGTTGCAGCTTTTAAGTTTATTTTTACAGTGTATAATTGCAGCAGATCAATACTCTTATGTGATACCAAAGGGAGTTTTTGCAAACTAAGTTTTTAAAAATATTAAACCAATATAAATGTTTATTTATTCATATTACTATGAGATATTTAGCTAAGATGAAAAAAAGCCAAGTACAACCTATCTCTACTGTTGACTACAACTTATAAGAACTCTCAAAATTAAATCAAAAACACACAGATTGCAAAACAGAGTCAAAAGTTGGAGAAGTGACTAGTAAGCATTAGAACCAAGTATGAGTGCTCTCTCTATCTTTCTGTACTTGTGACAGTGTCCCAAGGGCAGCCCTCTGTTGAGACCTGGGCAGTCAGTATCTGTATGTAACCGTAACAGCTAAAGCTCCAACAGAAATTTCCTCTTCCTGGAAAGATAAACAGAGGCAAAATGATCTCTGTATTCTGAAGAGTGATGGAAGAATCCACATTTTTTCTCTTTTCTTTTCCAGGGAGACAACCATCTATTAAAGGATTTTGGGTTTGTGGTTACTATGGGATTCATATATAACATCTTATGTGTATTGCAGTCTATATTAAGTTGCTAGTTTTTTTAAGTTTGAACACATGAAAGCACTACATTTTTGCTCCCAGCATATGTTTTATGTATATGATATCATGTTTTATATTTTAAAAAATTGTGTATCCCTTGACTTATTGTTGTCGGTATAATTGATTTTTCTGCTTTGTGTTTACTCTTCATACTAGCTATGTAAGTAATTGATATACCCCCTATACTATATATTTGCTTAACAATGATTTCTAATGATTTCTTATTTTTTCTCTTTATTTTCATTTTTTTATTTTATTTATTATTTTCTTTTTACTTCTTGTTATGGTCTTATGTTCCCACTTAAAGAATTACCTTTAACATCTATTTTAAGGGCAGTTTAGTGGTGATGAACTCCTTTGACTCTTGTCTGAGAAACTTAATCTCTCTTCCAAGTCTGAATGATAATCTTACTGGGTAAAATATTCTTGGTTGTAGGTTTTTTTCATTTCAGCACTTTAAATATATCATGCTACTCTTTTCTCTCTTGCAAAATTTCCGCCAAAAAATCTGCTGATAGCCTTATGGGGTTTCCCTTGTATGTAGCTACTTTTATTTTACTACTTTTAAGATTCTATCTTATCTTTAATGTTTTTCCATTTTAATTATTTGTCTTCAGGTTTACCTCCTTAGATTCATCTTGTCTGAAGGCTTTTTGCACCTTCTAGACCTGGCTGTCTGTTTTCTCCCCTGGATTAGGGATGTTTTTAGCAATTATTTTTTCAAATAAGTTTTCTGCTCCTTTCTCTGTCTTTTCTTCCTCTGAGACCCCTATAATCTAAATGTTATTATACATGATGATATCACAGAGGTCTCTTAACCTATACTTATTTATTATTTTTCTTTTCTTTTTGCTGTTCAGATTGGTTGCTTTCCATTATCCTGTGTTCCAGATGTCTGATCTATTCTTCTTCGTCTGTTAATTTGTGTTGATTCTGTCTAGTGTATTTTTCATTCTAGTTATTGTATTCTTTAGTTATTGTATACAATAGATAAATTTTCTATCTCTTTGTTGTAGTTCTCACTGAGTTCATTCACTCTTCTCAATTTTAGTAAGTCTTTATAACAGTTACTTTGAACTGTTTATCAGGAACACTGTGTATCTGTGTTTTGTTTAGCTTCTTTTCTGTGATTTTGTTTTGTATTTTCATTTGACACATGTTCTTGTATCTCATAATTTTATCCAACTCTTTGTGTTTGTTTCTGTATATTAGGTAGATCAACTATTTCTCCTGGTCTTGAGGTAGTGGCTTTGTGTAGAAGGGGTTCTGTGGTACTCTGTACTGCAATTTTGCTTAGGTACTGGGACCAGGCACTCTAGGTTATCCCCTGTGTGGGCTGCATGTGTTATTCTGTTGTGGCTTAGTCGCAACTGCTGCATGCTCACTAGAGAGCAGAGTTGCCCCTCAGCCTAGCTGTTGGCAGTGAGCTGTTGTAACTGTTCTGACAGCTGAGGGTGCCATGATGGTTAGGGTTTGCTCCTGTGCAGCTAGCTGAGAGCTCAGGCTGCTGCAACTATGGCTGTGTTGGTGTTTGGGATTAGTTTTCCTACTCCCCAGCACAGGAATTGCTTTGGAGGGGGTGCCAGTCTTGGATGGGGTTGCCTGCTGGCTGTGGTGGGATGGTTGTTCTTTTGTAAGGGTGCCTGCTATAGTGGGTTTACAGGGGAATGCCAGGGAAGCGGAAGTGGTCCTAGCAAGGTGGGTGGCAATTACCATGACTGGCTTCTGCAACTATTCAGCTATCTAAGCTGGAGGAGGGCAAGAAATATGGTGCCTGCCAGCACTTCTGACCCTAGAAGAAGCTCCTACAGATTACTAACTATGCTGCACATGTCATAAAATTAGTCAATAAATCTCCTTCACATATGCCACAGGTGATTTCCAAGCTGCTACTACTTTTTTGGGTCTCAGGCCAACTGATTTAGCATCTGGCTCCTTAAGGGCAGCGACTAGTTTTCTATCACCTTCTGGCTTTCCTGGAGTTAAGCCCCACTCCCAACATAAGCCCCAGTGATTTTTAAAGACAAACATTATGGGGATTCATTTTCCCAGTGTGGTTCCCAAGGCCCGGGGTTGCCTAGTATGGAGCCTGATCCTCTAGCTCCTATGGACTTGTGATATCACTCCCATTTGTGAGCAATTACCCTAATGGTTTTGTCCTGACCATGTCTCTCTGCTTCTTACCTTTTTTCACGTGGTCTTCTCTCTACAATTAACTATGGAAGATGTGTTCTGCCATTCTTCAGGTCATGTTCAGAGTGAGTTGCAATACCTATAGTTGTTGTCTGGGTGTATCTGGGAGATAAGATGAGCTCAGGATCCTCCTACTTTGCCATCTTCTGGCTTTCTCAGAAAAAAATATTGTTTCTCAATATAAATGGAATTTGTTAATAAAAATTCTCAAAATCAAAGATGTATAAGAATTAACCATGTGAAGACCAATGAAAATTTGGTTCAGCGTAGGAAAATCTATAACAGATTAGAAGACAAAATAGTTATTATCTCAAAAAGAAGAAACTAATTTTATATAATTTAATAA
Source organism: Panthera uncia (assembly GCF_023721935.1). Lineage (NCBI taxonomy): Eukaryota > Metazoa > Chordata > Mammalia > Carnivora > Felidae > Panthera > Panthera uncia. Next base: position 30,996,622 of record NW_026057580.1, on the reverse strand, counting down.
CCATTTGTTATAAAAATATTTTCAAAGTTAAAAATATAAAGATACATCTCAACCTGATAGCATATCTATCAAACATTGACATAATTGACAGAAACTATGTAGATATAGTCCCATTAAAGTGAGGTGCAAGACAAAAGTTTAAAAATCATAATTTGTACTCAACATATTTATTCAGTGTCTCTCAACTAGGCATATCTAGAATTATAAGAACCATGGAAATTAAGTGAAGAAAACTAAGGTAGACTTATTGGCAAATTGTATGACCGTCACCTCAGCAAATCCAAGGGAATCTACAGATAACCTAAGATAACTAAAAGACAATTTCAGCAATAGTAGGATAAAAAAATTAACAGTCCAAAAGAAGTAGTTTATGTAATAATAAAATGTAATAGTTTCTTTAATAAATTAAATATAATAAAATATATAGATTTACCATAGTTATAAAACTATCTAGTATATCAAGTTATAGATTAGATGTGGTAAGATCTTGGGAGGTTCTTAACTGATCACAAAGGAGCTTATACTTTAGTAATAAGGAGTGATGCAAAATTAGTTAAAGATAATCAGCATGATTAGAATTCTGCTCTATGAAGTTAATCCAGGGTCTATGTAAAAAGATTGCAAAGTGAAGGAGGGTAGGTGGTGGCCTTGTTTATTATGCTACTTCCATACTTTAGATTAGAAGTAAAAAGGTTCTATAGGGAAATAATTAATGATAATTAGAAATGAAGAAGAGAATATTAATAAATATGAGAAAAAACGTAGAGGTAGAATTTTAACAACTTAACAATTTATTCGTTATGCGATGCAGAACTCAAATGTTCTCCCTGAGTGATTTAGAATGCAATTAATGAAATTAAAGAATGATAGAAATACAAGCTTTAATGAAAGTCAAGAGAATATAAGGCCCTCAGAGAAGAGGAGAAAGGGGTAAGAGAGTATCATGATGGATCTAAAGCAATTAAATAAAATTTGTGTTTTTATGTTCAGGTGAATTGGTGTGTATAACTAGTGAATAAAAATTATTTAGGTCAGTGGAAGAGTTTTAGTCATTACTTAATTTGGATTTTGTAAACATTTAACAAGTTAACCATTGTGATGGTTAATTTTATGTGTCAATGTTGCTGTGCCATGGCACCCAGGTATGTGGTCAAGTATATGCTCCCCATGGTTCCTCCCTAATCTATCTTTGATTTCTAATTTCTTGTATGAAATCTAAATTCTTTTTTTTTTTTTTAATTTTTTTTTTCAACGTTTTTTATTTATTTTTGGGACAGAGAGAGACAGAGCATGAACGGGGGAGGGGCGGAGAGAGAGGGAGACACAGAATCGGAAACAGGCTCCAGGCTCCGAGCCATCAGCCCAGAGCCTGACGCGGGGCTCGAACTCACAGACCGCGAGATCGTGACCTGGCTGAAGTCGGACGCTTAACCGACTGCGCCACCCAGGCGCCCCTGAAATCTAAATTCTTAATTCAGTGGTTTCATTTATGGTATGCATGCCAAAAGCTGCAGAGTGTCTATGTCCAGCAGTCAAATTGTACCATGGTCTTGTCATTTCATATGTCTAGTGAAAATGCTTCAGTTTGTAAATCTCTTATCCACTGTTACAAAAGCTTAAAAGATATAAAAAATGAGAATGAATCTTATTTTTGGCCAAGATATATATTTTTTTAGTTTATGTATTTATTTTGAGAGAGAGAGAGAGTGCACACACACAAACATGGGCAGGGCAGAGGGAGAAGAAAGAGAGAGAGAGAATCCCAACTCACAAACAATGAGATCATGACCTGAGCTGAAACTGAGTCTGACAACATAACCAACTGAGCCATCCAGGCTCCCTGTGGCCAAAATATTTTAAAAGTCTGAATTTTGAAACACATTTGCTCTAATAATTTCAAGTGATAGATTTTGATTCTCTATACTTGAATTTATTTATTATTATTTTTTTACTGACTATATGAATTGCTAGCCTCCACCCTGAATTCTCAGTCCAGTAATGATACCATCCATTTTTTGCAGGAGAAACCTTAAAAAGTTTTGATGACTTGCCATTCTTTTTTACCTCTCTCATCAGTATTTTATTTTCTCCAAATAGCAATAAAAAAGAGCACATTGTCGCTAAATACAAACTATAATGAATGTCACCAATGTTATTTAAGGACCCAGATATAAAATATTGCATAATATGAAGATCTATCTATCTATCTATCATCTATCTCTCTACCTATCTATTATTACAAAAACAGGCAAAAACCTATATATGGTGGGGCACCTGGGTAGCTCAATTGGTTAAGCACCTGACTCTTGATTTCGGCTGAGGTCATGGTCTCACAGTTCATGAGATTGAGTCCTGCCTTGGGTTCTGTGCTGACAGTGCAGAGTCTGCTTGGGATTTTCTCTCTCCCTGTCTCTCTGCCCCTCCCCTGCACTCTCTGTCAAAATAAATAAACTTAAAAAAAATCTATGGTGATAAAAGCCAATAGTGGTGACCATTGAAAGGATATTGTCTAGAAGAAATCATGAGAAATGTTTACAAGATGCTGGTAAAATTCCATATTTTGATTGGAATGATGGTTACATAGGTGTATTCATATTGCATACTTGTCTGTATTTTTTACTAGATCTCTTAACATATTAAACGAAATTATTTTGAACTCCTTGTATGTGGTTCCAACTTCTGAGGCATCTGCCAGTATAATTCTATACAGTACTTTGTCTTCTTGTCCACTTGTGTTTTTGGGTTTTCTCATAGTTTTTGAGTGAATGCTCAATAACTTCTATGGAAAAGTCAAGATCAAGATAAATGTTATTTTAATAGGCACACCTTTTCTCTTGTCAGTTTAGTAGGATAGGATGTTGAGTCAATCTAGTGAGTTAAGCAGAGTTTGGATTTTCTTGTTGATAGAGTTAACTTCAGAGTATGCCTTGGCTTCAATTATTTTTAGTGAACCACAGCTTCTACTTTGTGGATCTTGTAAACATGGGTACTGATAGGTTTTTCTCAATGTTCTTGTTTAGCTTGCTATTCTTGGCAGTCTGTGTATGTTTGCAGCAGAGGTGGTGGTCTCACTCTAGGTTCTGCTTATTCCCCAGTAATAGATTGTTATTGCCTGCTATTCAGTATCAGACATAATGATGGGATCAAGGAGGTGGTATTTGATTCTCCTGGCCAGGCTCTGCCTTTGACAGACTGCAACGTAGGGGTTGAACTTTCTCAGCATACCTTTTTCTCCCTAGTTGGGGCAGCTGGTATTTTTAGGGGCTTTGAGCATGAGACAGTATCCCCAGATTCCCAGTGGCAGCAATCTTTGCATTGAATGACTGCAGAGCCTTGCATATGAAAGTGTTTCCTCTTGCTCACCAAATGGCAAATAGCTTTGCTTCTACCACTTCTTCCAGAGCAACAGATCTTTACTTGGGTTCCTGGTTTACTGTCCCTACTCTAGCTCCTTTGGACTTTGATTTGTATGAGGAAAGAGTCCAAAAAATGGGCTTGATTTCATGGCTATGAACCACCATGGTGGAGATGAGGGGCCCTTTCTGTTGTTTTCTATCCTGCCTTTGGTCTTTCTCACAGTACAGGCTGACTTCTCCCATGCTGTGGGTGAAGAGTGGTTTTAATAATTGATTAAAAATTAGCTAATATATTTTTATATACTCTAATTACTGTCAACTCCTCCTCCCATGTTCTTCCAAAGGTAAAAAACAAACATGTTTCCCTAATATATACTCAAAAAGGGCTTGTCACATATTGATTATTTCACCTGGTTGACTTGTGAACTTGGCTTTCTGATGGGCTCACAAAATTTTTGTATTTCATAGATTTGCTGAGATAGAAGTGATGTTTTCTTTCAGTTTCAAACAGTTTTAGAGAGAGCAAAAGACCTCAGCTGTGCTTAATTTGTAAATATTTACTGACTTGTACAATTATGATTTATTGACTTTTCTGTTTATATGCTATAGTTCAATTAAACAATTTACCAAGAAAAGTTACAATGCACCAGCTCCAGTTCTAAATTTATAACCCTTATTCTGAATAGCACATCACTTTGTATTTTGCCAAGAAAATCAAACAATTTGAAATGAATTATTTCAGTGTATATCCTTTCCACCTCAAAATATCAAGACATATTCGCCTTTTCTCTCTCTCTTTCACCTTATTTCAAATCATAAATATTCATTCTAGTCATTGAACTTTTATGTAATTGGTGCTTTTCTATATTCTTTCAATAATCTCTCCTTTCCTCTTTATTCAATCGTACAGTTTGTTTGTTTGTTTATTTGCTTGTTTATTAAGCTCTGTAACCAATGTGGGACTTGAACTCATGACCCTGAAATAAATAGTTGCATGCTGTACCAACTGAGCTAGCCAGGTGCCCCTAGTTATTCATTTATTAAACCAATTTTACTAACCACACATATTCTATTACTTCAAACACGGGAGATTAAAAAAAGAGTCTTCCCCATCATAGAGTTCAAAATTTACTGGTTGAAAGGAAGAAAAAATTAAAAGAGGACTGCAGTGTGACAAAATAACTTACACAATATAGAAAAAGCCAAGACGCCATAGTAGTATCAGGTAGTTGTTTCTGGAAGAGAGCATTAGAAGACTCAATAGAAGAGCCAATAAACTTGGTACCAATGGGTATAATCACACATCAGGCAGAACAGAGACTTGTCTTTATTGTTATATCAATATTCTCATGGTATGAATGAGTAGCTAGATTCTAGGGTTGAGAAGTAGTGACATGTAATTGTCATAAACTGTATATCGGGAACTGGTTGGAGATAAGTTTAGAAAGACCTCTTACGGACTAGAGATTAGGAGGTACTTTATATGCCCCAATAAGAAAATTTAATTTCATCTTGCAAGTACTGTGGATTCACTAATTAAACTCTCTATATATAGATATAGATGATATAGATATACATATATAGGTATTTTTTCTCTCTTTCACTATATCTATATATAGATATATATAGATGGATAGATAGATAAATAGATAGATAGATAATTTTCTTTTTTGCATTGGAGAAAATACTCAGAAAGACACTCATCATAAAACTTCAAATACTTTATTACACTAGCCACTATGGATGCATATTGCAATTTTTTTTTTACTTTTAACCGTTATAAGTAATGACGCATTAATGTAATAATAATAAAGGATTCACCATATTTGTTGGGCAAGATAAAATAAAAGGGATTTGTTTAGTCATAAGTTAAGTATGTTTTCAAGATTTTTTTATCTATTTGTCAAATTACCTTCCAAAAATATTGCATCAACTGTATTGCCACTAGTAAGGCATGGATATTTCTATGTCCTCCAATATAGTTTGTTGCAATGATATTTAACTTTTTACAATAAAATATTTCATGATTATTTTATTTTGCTTTTTTTCTTTATTTCCAGAATAATTGAATGATTCTAGAAACACACTTCACTTACTATCTATCTTGATTCCTCCCCCGCCCTATATATATACCTATATATCCCATATATTTGTGTAAAGCATATATTGTTTCTCTACCTTTTTCTTAAACTTTTTAAAACAACTTTATATATTAAAAAATATATCCTTAAGCTGCCACATGTGTAGCTAATATTTGTAATTTGTTTTTATATTTAATTGATATTTGGTGTTTTGAAATTCAGAAATTTCTAAATATAATGTGATCAAATTTTTAGAGCTTTAGAATTTATCATCTTAGAAATAACTTGCCTACCAAATATTTACATATGTAGTCATGTCATATTTGTTTTTATGAGGGTTTTTACATTTATTTTTCTATCTCCTAACATATTTTTATTTCTTTCTCTAATATTGACCCAAATATTAGAAATATTGAGAGTTAAATTGTTTCATTGTTCATTGGTGCTACAAAAAACATTCTTATATAATTTTTTTGTTGAACATTGAAATCATTTATGGTAAGAAACAGAGAGTAGCATTGCTAGGTCACAGGGTTTGTCTATATTGTGCTTCTGTATACAGTGGCAAATCATTTTCCAAACAATTATGAATTTACAATCTTACCAGGTGCATATTTTATTTATAGTTGCTTTTCAAATTTTAAAAGCTTTTTAAGTATACAATGATAAATAATTGTACTCATTCGGTGTGTGTAATAATATTTTAAATGACATTATGACTTTTCCCAGCAGTATTCCCAGAACCTTGAAATTACACTCAGACCTAATTATTATAGTCTATTTTTGAGCATTCAGTTAATCTTTTCTATTGAAAAAGTGAAGGGACACATTCAATAAGCCTACCTCTTCAGGACTACATGAGCCTTTGTCATCTTGTTAGTGGAGTCAGTCTATCCATACTTTTTTTTTTTTTTCCTCTGCCATCCTCTGTTGCTTCTCAAATGTAAGTCCCTCTTATCTCCAGTATTCTTGTTTACTCCTATTTCCTAAAGGTCACTGCTGTCCCTCAATCCTTACTTTTCTACCTGTTCCAGTATCCTCTGAAGTCTTTTTCCATTGTGAAACCCCCTACATAAGCATTCTTTTCACAATGTTCTCTGTACCATCATGTCCTGATGAGTCTTACTAAACTTTGTTCTTTTTCTGAATTCCTTCTCCCTAGTGAAACATTCAACTAAACTGCTCATTCTTATAAATAGTGATCCTAGAGTCAGGTTAAAGATTCTCTACTTTTCTACTCAGTCTTTCAAGTAACTACTGTTCTAAGCTTATACTATCTCATTCTTCCTCTCTTTTTGAATTTATAATTACTCTCACCCAGGAACCACACTATCTCTTCTGCTCCCCTTTATTTCACATTATTTCCTGTTCAACCAGATAATTACCTGTATCTCCCCTGATTGCCATCACTTTTGCGAATAATAATGTGATCATTTTTTTTCCTTCTGTTGCACAGATACAATAATCTTAAGTCTGAATTAACTCAAATACCTGGTTCTCATTGATATACTCTACTTCTGAGATGCTTCATGTTAAATTTCAGAAACTAGAAGATTGTGACTATCAAAATTTAAGATCTCGAAACTTAGTATTGGTGGAAGCTCTTTTATGTGTTCAGGACAAATTCATTCCTTCATATTATACAGTATTTGTAGTGTCTATTCTTTTTTGTTTTAACCAACAAGTGCCCTTTGCATACAATTTAAAGAAAACATTGAGTCTAGTAAGCTTTAATTCATCTTTCTGTTTCATAACTACCAACTGATTTATAATCCCTGATTACTCCATTATCTGGCTGTTGGCAATTTATTCCACACAGATTTCATATGGACTCTTCATTCATTAATTTGCCTTATTCTACTTTTTTTCCCCCTCTTATCCTTTTTGTTCCTACTTGGAGTATATCACAGAAGAAGAGCTTTAAAATAGACAATTCTGATTATAAAGGACTCCTGGAATTTTTCCCTCTACAAGCACTTTTCATTAAACTGTAAATGCCTTTCTCAGAGGATTTGAACCAAATGGAAATGTGAGAGATAAGCATGGAAAATCATCTCTCAACAATCATCATACTTTATAATCCTTAGGCAAATATTTTTAAATTCCCACTTTGCTTCATGATTGTTTCTATATAATTCATTTAAAATTTATTTAGTAATCTCAACTAAAATTTTCCTTGGAGCTTCCTTTGACATCATAGTCAAGACAGCCTTAACCTACAGCTATGTGATAAAGCTCTTTCATTTTCATTTGTTGGTATGGTTTCATTTATTTATTTACTTGTTAATTTATACATTTTAATTATTCTTATTTTATCCGAAATTAATTTTGGTGTTTGGCTGATACCCTAAATGGTTAACTGATTGTATCATTGTCTTTATTTGAATATTCTATCACTTTCTCACTAGTTGAAATTCTGCAAGTCTCATAAAATAACTGCATCCACAAACATAAACACACACATATTCTGTCTGATTATACATTTATTTTATGCTTCATTAACCAATTAATATTCCTCAAAATGGTGTTATCTTTTAATTATTTTAATATTTGATAGGGTTTAAATTGATTCTGTTTAAATATTAAGTAGATGTCATATTTACAAAATGTATACATGTACCATATCAAAATGTATACCCATACCATATCAAAATTTCAGAAAGAAAGATTTCATAAATACAATATGATCTTTGAAAAGTCAGTAAGATTTAATACCAGAACACAGGTGAAGGGGTTAGTTATATTAAGGATAGGCTGCCTTTTCCATTACTGGATAGAAAAGGATAAAAGTAGGCAAGAGTGCTAAGTTTACAGTTTGTTGTTTGGACTCTGAATAAATTAGGTGCTGATGGATTCTGGATTCAGTGTATGTTGCTGTTCTTTATACTAACACTGGTTTTCCCCATTACTCTATTCTGGATGATTTCTAAAGCTTTCCAGTGAAATATTTTTCTGCAATATCACTTTTCACCTTTATTTTTATTGCTGATTTAGTTCTATAATGACATTTAAATTTTCATTAACTTAAAAATTTTTAAACTGTTGTGCAAAATAGCAACATTATTTGCTTTGCCTGCCTCAAATCCCTCTTCTTGTAATGACACTTCAATTTTCATTTGGATAACTACCCTTGCTCAGTTTTAACTTGAAGGTCAATTAATGTTCTTCACCTTCTTCAGTCTGTGGCAGTCAGTCTCTCATAGGAATTTGGTTTGGTTAGAAAACACAATGAGGAAATAGTCTATTAGTTACTACATCCCAGGAACTGCACTAGTGTTCTGACTCTTTCTGATGCGGAATTCTTCAGCTTTTCCTTTCATTGTGTGAGCTGCTCTATAGGTTTATTGAATTTCCTTTATTGTGCATATGCTAGCCAAAGTTAATTGGTGTTGCCTGCAAATGCTATGTAGTGAAAGATATAGAATGGGCTAAAACCCAGTGATGAGAACAACTTTTAATTTGTTATTGAGCTGACATGGGGCAAAATTCAGTGGTAATCTCATTGATTTTCTGCGATGTAAAAGTAACATTCCATGGTAGTTAATTAAGTTATCACCTATGGTCACATAGAATTCTGCTTACTATAGGGTAAAGCTCTAGGTGATTGAACAGACAAAGACATAGAGTAATTTGAAGAGGAAGAAGAATTACATGATCACGGTTGTGTGGGGGGAGGCTGTATGCTTGGTTAAATAAAGGAAGAGAACAAAATAAGCAGATTCTTAAATTCTCACCTCAGGTGCAGAGACAGAAACATTGTACTAAAAGGATATTATACTTCTTGAAGCCAGCCACAGCACTGAAATCACTGACAGGAAAAATCAGTGTTAGATTTTTTATTTGATAAATTAGAACATTAACTGAGTTCAAATCCTTTCTAGTGTTCTGACATGGAAGTTTACAAAAAGCCAAATAATTATAATAAAAACATATGTGCAGATTCAGGAAATACACTAATGAATTTATGTTACATATCTGATTGAACAGCCTGAACTCAGTCATGAGTCATTTGCAAGTAATTCCTACTCAACTTTGCTTTTTTGAACTTCCCCTGAAGCATTCATTGGGCTGAGTTGGGAGTGTAGCAAAGAAAAATACAAAGTTGCCATTCAATGACATCTCAACATCTCCTGGTGCAGTGATCTTTATTTGTTTTTAAGAACTGAATTTAGTGAATTACTAGGAGAAGGCAGAGAGTGTCGATTTAACTTCCTTCTTTGATTTTTCTCTTTTGGATTTGTGTTCTGTCCTGTCGATTCTTCTGTATTAGTAGCTATAGGGACAAGGAGCAAGAGCTATTTATATTTTCTTCCTGTCTTTTGGTGGTAGTTGGTATTTCTACCTAGTGCTGTTGACCAGTCAGTTCCATCTGTACTACTGACATTCAAAAGCTGGATTTTTCAACGACTCCATGTCCATGCAGGTATCTGGTGTGGGGGATGCAGTCAAACTGCAGCTTTACCTTCCATAGCATCCCCAGAGTGTGATCTACCTCACATCATAGACTTTAGATGCAGTGCATTCCCCCTCTACTGGATGATCCTTTTTCTTTCTTTTTCTTTCTTTCTTTCTTTTCTTTCTTTGTTTCTTTGTTTCTTTGTTTCTTTCTTTGTTTCTTTGTTTCTTTCTTTCTTTCTTTGTTTCTTTCTTTCGATAGAGAGCAAGTGGGAGGAGGGGCAGAGAGAGGGAGACAGAATCCCAGTCAGGGAGCAGAGCTCAGTAAGGTGCTTGAGCTCACGAACTGTGAGATCATGACCTGAGCCAAAGTCAAGAATCAGACACTTAACCAACTGAGCCACCCAGGCATCCTGTCCATTTGAAAAATTGAAAAGGCTTTTTTTTGTCTTTGAGAGAGAGAGAGAGAGAGAGAGAGCACACATGCATGAGCACTGGAGAGGCAAAGGGAGAGGGAGAATCTCAAGGAAGTTCCATGCTCAGCATGGAGCCTTCCATTGGGCTCGATCCCATGACCATGAGATCATTACCTGAGTCAAAACCTAGAGTTGGATGCTTAACAAACTGTGTCACCCAAGCACCCTGAAAAAACATTTTGATGTCTTCGACACACTTGTTTTTTTCTGTACTAATCTTCAGCAAGAAAGATTAGGAATAGTTACAAAGTAAGGAAAGCAACCATATACCTCAAGTTTTTGAATACAGGTAAACACTAACATCACCAAATTTCAAAGGTGAATAGAATCTAAATTCACCATATTCTGATGTAAACTGTAGAGTTAAAATACAGAATAATGAGTTTTTACTCATACATTGTAGCAGAGACTTATTTATGTATTTTAACATCTTAAGGACTGTTTTGATAATCAATTTTGAGGATACTGACTAAAGAAACAAAAACAATGTTAGAATGGAATGAATTTACCCTTACAGGTGCTCTTATAAGAGATCCTACAGTTCTTCAGATGACTCAGTTTTCATGTGTTTGCAAGTTTCACATCCAAAAGACATTGAACAGACATCACATGGTATTTGAAGATCTTAGGATTCAAAGATATTGAATTCTGGACTCAGAAAAATCTTGAAATGCTGGGTATGTTTTAGCAAATTAATTGAAAAATATTGCCTAGTTATTAGAATGCATTTCCTTTGCCAAGATTTTAAGGAAGAGATTTCCAAGAGAAGCAATGCTTTCAAAAAATGTATCCATGGATGCTATAATACAGAGTTCCAGCTGAAATGAGCTCTCTGATTTTAGTGTGGCTGAGTGGATTATGAACACTAGAGTCCAGGTATAGGAAACACAAGAAAGGTGTAAGAAGAAGTAAATTTTATGTGATTAACATTTGGCTATAAAACAGACACACTAATCCAATCACTAAGAAAAGCCTAACCTTAGAAATCTCTGAGAGAATTTTTTTAATCATGAATCTATAGAAAATAAATTGTTAGGCCATCCCCTAAGGAATTATTTACCTTATATATCAAATTAACAACTATGTTAATTTTATTGTTGTGAGTATTATTATATTTTATTATATAATATAGTTAACAAAGGCCTGACTTGATACATTACATTACAGAGTCACAAGGCTTCCCTCAATTCCTGTATCTGAGTTATGGCATATTTCCAAGTCTTGACATGAAGAGAAATAACTGTGCTTAAAAGCCACATGTCATTCTTTCTTCAAGACTTTTCTGAAGAACAGTGATCTTATATTTATTTATCTGTCTAATTAAGCTTTCAGGAAAGGAAAAATACACAGAATTGTTACTAAATATTGAATACTGGGTCTAATTTAGCCTTAATCTTTGGGAATCCAGAACTACACTGGGACTTAGCCTCAAGAGATAAATTGAATATACATAGTATTACATGATAGGCACAGGTGAATTCAGAGCTCCATTGTGGTCACTTTTCTAGATCCTAAATTCATAGTTAAAATTGATATACTCTCAATATTAAGTTTCCTGATACGTAGATAAGATTTATATTTATGCAAAGGGTCAAATGGTATTCTATTACTCTTCTTTTGAAAATAGTTAACTTTGGGCTCCTGAGTGGCTCAATCGGTTAAGCATCCAGCTTTGGCTCAAGTCATGATCTTGCATTTCATGAGTTTGAGCCCCATGTCAGGCTCTGCTGACATTTCAGAGCCTGGAGCCTCTTTCAGATTCTGTGTCTCCCTCTCTCTCTGCCCCTCCCCCACTTACGCTCTGTCCTTCTCTCAAAAATAAACTAACAAACAAAAAAAGAAATGAAATAAATAAAATAGTTAACTAACAGCCATATCTCATTCCTAAAAGAATTGCTCAAATATTCAACCATCAGAGTAATATGAAAAATTAATTCTGACATGACTCTTTTCAACTCAGTAGTAGATGCAATGAAAAAGTCTGATAGTTTTGGGAACATGATATGTGTTTACCATAAGCCTACTCAAATTTTGACCCCAATTGGAATATGTGTCAAAGAAAATAATGTATTTCATCAAATTATTTTACTCTTTTCCTGAGCACAAAGAAAGATTGCTTTGCCCCATGTTGCTTGTATCCAGGCTAGATCATGTGGCTGGGTTTTGACCAACTGAGGGAAGAAATGAAGGACAATATAGTTAGGTCTGAATGTAAGACAGTCATTAACATCTGCCACATTATTTTCTCTGCATGACTAGGAGTAAAGTACTCCAAAAATGGTGGGGCCACGTGATGGAGGAACTTCATATCCCCACATATGTCACTGGGAATATAGCAACCCAAGAAATTCATGAAACCAGAACCATCTGCATCAGATGATGTTTGAGCAACAAATAAATTTTTATCATATGATATCACTGGAATTTGAGGATGTTTGTTATATTAGCTTATGCTGACACATGTAGACCTACTTCCCAGTTCCTTGCTATAGTTATTTAGTTCATCTCCTAGTGGCTTTTTGCTGCTATTAAGTTTTCACTCTATTCAACTGAAGATGGCAAATATTGGAAGACATCTGAGATATTTCCTTCTTGCCTCAAAGGTACATCAGCGCTCTGGTTTGCTATGTACAATATAAATAACAAGGAACTTGACTATCTTGCAGTTTTAGTAGGACATCACACCAGTCCGCTGTACTGATGAAGTCATGTTGACAATTCCTATAGATTGAGAAATAATAGATATCCTATATGTCTCAGTAAGACACAGAACTTTCAGAAGGTAGGAGCTAACCCCCCCACAACTCCACACACACTCTGAGACTTGCCACCTTAGTGGAGTCTATCATACTGCAATTATGTGAAATTTCAAGAAAGTGCCACTGAATTGAAGGACAATTTTCTATAGTTTTGTGCCTAAATTGTTACATGTGGCACACTTGATGGAATCCTTAGACATTGTAGAAAGCATATGTGCATTTTGGCTGTCTTGTTTTATGCATTTACCAAATAAATAAAAAGTCAAATTTTAGTGCAGCCTAACACAAGGGAAGACTCACCAGCTACTTCTGCCTGACCAGTGGATTTACCACTTGACCTGGTAGGTCCTGGAGCCATGGTGAGAAGGAACCCAAATTAGAGAACATTCTCATCATAGTAGAGCTTTAACTATTCTTCTCCAGTCATCAATTCTGCCTCAGTTGGCCTACTGTGATGAAAGTGGCTCAGATTATTGCACCAGTTTTTTGAAAGTACCAGCTTCAACACCAGAACTTATATTTATTTCAGTGTGAGTCTATTTTACAACTACAGAGAAAATATGGGGAAAACTAGTACGTGGAAAGTTATCTCACAGTCCTTTTCCTTAATGCCAGCCTCCAGATGTTTTAACTATTTTTCAGCGAATGGGAATTCATATGAAGTAGTATATTTGTGTTGCATAGTCTATTCCAAAGACCACATTATTACCCACTCAATTTGAAAATACTAAAGAAAGTTGTCATAATTTCCTTGTTTAATTTTTTTAGAGCACATACTAGTGTTTATAAAATATCTAGGTTTTGGATTTATTCAGTTATTCAATACCCACATCCCCCAAATGGAAAATAAACATATCTTGAACAGGGTCTTGATTTATCTTTCTTACAGTTTTACTCTTTGTCCTAGAAATGCACTATGATATATGGTATATGGTAGGGGCAGACTGATATTTGCTGAATAGGAAGATTCAATGCTCTTCTGCATTTCTAGCAGGTATTCTAATTTGGTTATATGTAAGAAATATGCTCTAATTTAAATGCTTCTGAGTAATTTTCTTTATTTTTCATGTATTTTCCCCTTTCATTCTTCCTTCCTCCCTATTTTCACATCTACCCTGTATATCCAGTGCTAATACGAAACTGATATCTTACCTACAGAATATACTAATGAGTATCCATTCTAATTTATCACTACCCAAGGTATACCCATTGTTAAGTCAGGTTTACATTATTCCTATATATATCCAAACCCTTTCACTCTATGTTCACTATATGGACGTTTGCATAAACAGCTCTAAGTTAGCATACTCTAACAGAACATATTGTAGCTCTTCCAATAATCTCATTTTGATTATATCCTCAAAAAAATAGCATTATAGAAGATCACTCTTTTCACTTCTTTCACACCCCACAGTACTGGATATTCTATCCTCTTAAAACACTTCCCTTTACTGTTGCCTACTCCCCAGCCATGGCTTCCACATTAGTTTAGGCACTGACTCCTTCTGACCTGAAATATTCCAATGATAATCTGACTGGCTTCCCTCTTGCTGTCCTACAGATGCTTAAACAAGCATTTCTCAATTGTGTTTTTCAAAATTATATTCTAGGAAATGATCTAAAAAAAACACCACATCAGTGTATTAAAGACCCTGAGATAAACTACAATGAAGAAGCTGTATAGAATAGTATTAAAGGAGGGTACTCTCTAGTCAGACTTCCTGGATTCAAATTTTAGCACATCTCAGTACCTAAAACAATGTCTTGTACATATATGGTCAATATGTTTTTGAAGAATTGAAAATACAATCAAATTAATAGATAAATATTATGAGAATGTTAGTTAATGTTCTTAAGTCTCATATACATATGTGTGTGTTTATACATATACATTTTTTTTTTGAGAGAGAGAGAGCAGGAGAGATAGTGTGGAAGGGGCAGAGAGAGGAAGAGAGAGAGCATCCCAAGTGAGCTTTACTGAGAAAGAGAATCCCAGGCGGGCTCTGCTGATGGTGTGGAGCCCAATTCAGGGCTCGAACTCATGAACTATGAAATCATGACCTGAGCTGAAGTTGGATGCTTAACCAAATGAGCCACCCAGGTGCCCCCTTAAGTCTCATTTTCTAATCTTACAAATCAACCAGCAATGCGTAGCACTGCATTTGCAGAAGCTAAATAACAACAAAGTAACAGAGGAATTGGATTACTTTTCTCATGTTAAAAGTTATTCTGAAAGTACCTACTTTGAGGTTTGATATAGCTGGGTCTTCATAAAGACACGCTTCTTCTAGTTCCCTTTTTTTCTATACAGAACATGTGGCATCTCATTTTTTAGAGATCTTGGTGCATCTTCTGGCATCTCATCTATGTCCCAAACAGAAAGAGGTCATTTAGAGTAAAGGCCAAAAAGATGCATCCCTTTAAACCGGGAAATCAATAGCCTTCTTGGATTCCTTGCCTATTAAACTTTGCTTGCTTCTTATAATTCATATCTGGGGCATATAGCTATGCCCAACTTCAAGGAATCAAGAGTAGTAGTATTTTTTTAAATATGCATGTTTATATTTTACAACAAAAATATGCTTTTGTAAGTTAGAAGGAGAGAATAGATATATATGGGTATATCAGCTTTCATTACTAAGTGAACCCAGCAATTTGCAGCTTAAACAATAACCATTTATTTGCTGCTCACATGTCTATGGGCCAGTTGAGTTCTGCTCATCTGAAATAGTTTCTGCTGAATTCTGATTGGTTCATGTCATCTGAGGACTGGATGATCTGACCGTTGGCTCACTGTCAGCTCTGATGATGAGGGGTGAAGGTGGTGACTGGGCCACATATATCTTATTATCCAGCAGGCTAGCCTAATCTTGTTCACAAGGCAGGCAGAAGCACGATTCCAGGAGCAGCAAGAAGGCAAGACTAATGTGCAAGTCATTTTCACATCTTGGCTTGCGTAAGTTTGCTACTGTACCTTTGGCTAAATTAAGTGACATAGTAAAACCCAGAGTCAAAGTAGAAAGATCACCAAAGAGCACAGCTACAGGAGGCAAGAACAGACTTGGACCATTGCTATAAGCAGTTCAACACAGTGGCTAGATGTGTTTGCCTCAAGATAACCTGTAAGTTTGAAGAAATAAATAAGATTACTCAAAGTATATAGCATAGTGCCTTGAACATAGTCAACATTCTATCAAACTTAGTTATTATATTTAAGAATTTAAACCAGTTATTCCTAGATTTAGTTGACAATGAAAGTGTTTTTTAACACAGCATACATTATCAGGTAAAACTTGCTATATAGAAAGATACATCTGGCACAATGTTTCTCTGAGCTCTTCTCCATACATCTGCCAGCATAGTGTCTCCAAATAGAAATCTGTCCTGTCATTCTCTTCACTAAACCCTTCAATGACTTTCTGTGGTTCCCTCACAAAGAACAAACTGGGAGCTTGGCATAGAAGGACCTCTGTCATCTTAGCCATAACAGTCTCTTCATCATAGTAATTGCTTTTGAGATGAACACTTTCTAATACAAAATTTGAAACATCTTATAGTTGCAAACAATCACTAAAATAATAATAGCTTCTCCTTTGCTAATCCTCAGGAAACTGGATAATGTTCTTTCTGGATAAATGTCTCTGATATATTAATATCACTAATATGACCCGTACTAATGACAGGAGAGTTAGATTGATATGTGTAAATAATCACTTTACATATAACTTGGTTATGTGTATAAATAACACATCTGTCATAGATTTGACGACATTAATGTCTTTCAATCTATGACATATATGTTATTTCTACACAATCAGGCCATTTAACAAACCTAATTAAGCAGACAATATTATGAAAAGCAAGTACTATCAACTAATCTCACCAAGGCCATGATGGTCCAGAACCTAGATTACAAGCATTCTTTTTTTGTTGTTGTTTATTTATTTATATTTGAGAGAAAGAAAGAATGGGGAAGGAGCAGAGCCAGAGCCAGACAGAGAATCCAAAGCAGGCTTCTCTGGGCTGTCAGCCCAGAGCCTGACACCAGTTCGAATTCCCTAACCTCGAGATCATGACCTGAGCTAAAGGTGGACGCTTAGCTGACTGAGCCACCCAGGTGTCCTGATTTCAAGCATTCTTAATGGATAAATTGCCTAGGTGTTTTAAGTAATATTAACATACAAAACTCCTTTTTCTACCTGGGTGATTAATCCATATGGCTATGCTGTTTCTGTGATAAATCTACTGTTACTTAAATGAAGTGAAAATACTGTAAGCTTCTTTAGGGTGACAGTCCTTTAATTGAGGCATCACTAACTAAGAAGACAATGATGTAATATCTAGAAATCCAGAGTAATCCTTAAACCAGTCATATAATAAAGACATTATAATTTTCTTTTGTCCATTGATAACAATATATGTGTGTATATATATATATATATATATATATATATCATTAGTACTTATGATATATATATCATAAGTCTTTTAAATCTTTTAAAATACATATTAATTGATTATAATTCTATAATTCATATAAGTGACTGGGTGCTACTTTCATCCAATTTATATATGTTTTCCTCAGTCTCTCATAGTCAGTAGCTATCTTTTTTCCAGAAGCACACACACAGCGTTTATGAAATAGTTTTTCGGACAAATGCTGAACACATTCCACATTCAACAGTTTCTCACCCATAATTTAAAAGTGAAAAATAACACCAGGAAAATGAACATGAAATATGCCAAAGAAAATAAACATAAAAACTAGGATCAGAGCATAACTAAAAGAAATACATGTTGACATTTTTTACAAAGAAAATTAGTTTGTGATATATCTGATGCAACTGTAAAAATTAACTAGCTAGTTAATTTAAAAATGGCTAGATGGAACACTTAAAATCATTTCAAAATTAAGCATTTACTATGCACTTGTCAGTTTTTAGATGTATGGTCATATAACTAATGCAAACATGCAGTCAGAAAAAAATATATCATTGAGTTTGGTTTATTTCTGGTGGTATTTTTGACCAGGTGCAGATATCTGGGATTTCTTACAATTATCTCACTGCCACAGCTCTGAAGCCAAAGTAAAATATTTATTTTCAGTTCCAAAAGTTCCTTTTCATCACCATGGATGAATCCAGTAATATTCTTCTCTAGACTAGCTAACAATGTCAAAATCAGTATCAGCTTTAGCAATGTACCCCTCTCCACACATGTGTATACACACACATACAGTATATATCAGTATAGCCTGAATTATCTAATAGCAAGCATTTTAGATTCATATACAATCTTTGCTTAAACTCATTTAATGGCATTAATTTGGATGTTAGTTAAAAACAAACTTCATCTATGACATGGTCTTGGAATTTATAAGAGAGTAGCTACTATCCAAAAACACCACCACACCACCACCACACACACACACACACACACACACACACACACAGCAGAGAGAGAGAGAGAGAGAGAGAGAGAGAGAGAGAGAGAAAGAGGGAGAGAGAGGTATTTTATTTTGGTGGCTAAACACAGTAGAAATGTATTTATCATCCCATAACTGGGTCCAATGAAGGCCCAGATGGTTGATACTAGTAAGAAGGGGAAGGATATTCTTGTCCTCACTGGCATTTGGGAATATAGGTTTCAGGTGCCTCTTTCATCTTAAATATGTGTAACTAGGTGCCTACAGCATTGACATCTAGCCTGTAGATGTATAAAGGGCATGGGGAATTAAGTGTGACATTTTTATGCTCAGTCTTGAAAGTAGTACACATCATTGCCATCTATTCACCTCCCATCCCCATATTTCACTGATTCAGTCATCTGGGCACACCTGACTCCGAGTGAGACCAGGAAATAGGTTAGATGTGTTCTCAAATGATGGCAACATGGTTGGGGTGAACAACGTATGGTTTTCGCCACAGCAATGACCTGCATTATTCGGCTCCTATTTCCCCCACATCTGCTCACATATTTTCCTTTTGTTGCTCCCCATTTTCCAGGATTTTAGTATTTAAATATCTCATTCTAGGCCCACTCTCACCTCAGGTTTTGGTACATATTGTTGGTCAGTCCCTGACACATTTTTCTGGCCTTCCAGAAAAACTCTTGAACTTTTAGCTCTTAATTCAAATAGTGTTTAATGAGATAACTCTACCCTTCCAATTCTTTCTAAAACATGCTTGCATAGCACCTTGTATTTTTAATAGCAATACTTATTACAGTAGATAATCATATATTTCTGTGATTTGCAGTATTCTTCTGCCTTTATTAGATGATGTATTAGTTTGCTAGTGCTGCTATTAAAAAATATCACTAAGTAGGTGGCTTAAACAATGGAAATGTGTTTTCTCACAGCTCTGGAGGCTGGGATTCCAAGATCAAGGTGTTAGTAGGTTTGGTTTCTCCTGAGGCCTCTTTCCTTGGCCTGCATATGGCCACCTTCTCTCTGTGTCATATAGCCTTTCCTCTGTGCATGCACACCCCTGGTTTTCTCTGAGTGACTTGGTTTCCTCTTCACAGGACGCCAGTCAGAATAGATTAGGGTCCACTCTAACACCGCCATTTTCACTTAATTGTTTCTTTAACAGGTCCTATTTCCAAACACAATCATATTCTGAGGTACTGGGAGTTAGAGGACTTCAACATATTAATTTGGGGAAATATAAGTCAGTCAGTCCGTATGAGATGGTAATTCCTGACAGTTGAAACTGTGACTGGTTTGCAGTTATGTCTCCAGTACTAATAGAGCAGTCAACAAATAACAGGTACTCGCTATAAATGTGCTGAACTAATGAATGGTTTGCTAAATAAGTATTTGTTCACTGTTTTTAATGTAGGCTTTTTTTTCTTCCTATGTATCCACCAAATATGGTAATCCCTATTACAGTGTGCACAGAAAATAATGTGACAAATTTTGCCAAGGCCAAATGATACTTTATAAAATTAAGTCATTAAGTTGCTGTGGCAAGCCAGAATGCATATGGATCAAATTCTATATTGGGATACATAGATTATTTTCTTTACAAGTGATACCATAAAAGTTTCTGGCACACTGGAAACTGCAAGGGAAAACAGGAAGTTAGTGTGAGTAATGCAGTCTGTGTGGCACAACAGTACCTAATAGGGGCAACAAATTTATTTCGGTAATACATGAAGAAAACATCTGTAAAAATTAAGATTATATAGAAATACAAAATATAAAACAAGTTCCTGTATAATGTTGAACTTAAGTATTGGTAGTGGAAATCTCTCTCTCATTCCTGATCATGAGGATAGTTTTCAATACTCACCTTTTAGTATTATGTTTTTTTAAGGTTCTTTGTTTTTATTTTCTTGTAGACACTTTTGATTTACAATACATACTTTTTTATATTATTGATAAATTTTTGAAAATAGTTTTATTTTTTAAGCCTTGAATAGATGTTTACTTTTATCCAATGTTTCTTCTATATAGGATGATTTTTATTTATGAGAATATTCTTTTTTTTCTAATATGATTTTTGTAAGCTTCGTAAGAGAAGGGATTTATTAATTTTACTGGACATGATTTTGTTAATAATATCTTAAGTATTATATATTTGCTGTCTGTAGAATCTTCTCTTCTTATTTTTTATTTTATAATTGATCATTGGTATATTCAATATTTTTTAGTAGTCATTCTTGGGGTGTTACATGCACAGTCCCACACATGTATTTATAAATTGAAGGAATCAACTTTTAGTTTCCTTAAGCTACTTAATTGTATGTCTGTTTTCTATTTTATTATTTACCATCTTATAGAAATTATTTTATTCCTTTCATAATTACTAGATTTAATCTGCTCTTCACTTTCTATTTTAAATATATTATAATTTTAATTTTATTATTTTATTATTATTTTATCATTTAAATGTTTTATTTTTATTTTATTTTTATTTTATTGTTGTATTTTATTTTTATTTTTTATCTTAATTTTTATTATTTTATTTTATTTTATTTATTGTTTTATTGTTATTTTATTATTCCATTCTAATTTATTGTATTATTTTTATTTTATTGTAAATATTTTATTTACTTCATTATTTTTATTATTTAATTTTATTATTTTTTCATTTTATTTTATTATTTTAATCTTATTGTTTTATTATTTTAAGTTTTTTATTTTATTATTATTTCATTCAAAGTATTTTTAAATTTAATTTTTAATTGACTCATAGGTTTCTTATAAATGTATGGATTAATGTTAAACATTTTGGGAATTCTTAATTTGAGAATTTTACAATTAACTTTTATTTATTAATACTTACATATAAGTACATAAGATTTTAGTCTGAAGTTGTTGAGACATAATGTTCTTGCCTAACATGTTGTTAATGTTGTCACACTGTGCACCTGAAAATAAATGCAAGCTTCAGCTGTTACATGCAATGTTTCTTATGCATGTAATTTAAGTTTATTAATTGGTTTTACAAATTTTCAGTATTTCTATTGAGTTTTTTTACACTTGTAAGTGAAAGAGCTCTTTCAAAATAATACTCTGAAGTTATTAAATTTGTCAAAACCAGTTTCTGCTGCACAGTTTTGAGACTATGTTATTAAGTACAAAATTAAGACTATTATACATCCTTTAGAATGGCCCTGTTTTCATTATGAAATAGTCTTTTATAACTCTTATGCTTCTTGTATTTAGTTAACCTGGAACAATGATTTTTAGGGTTGCTGTTTGCTTGATATGTACCTCTCCATATTTTATTTTTAAATTTTATGCATCTTTATATTCAAGGATTTTATTTTATAAGCAGAATGTGTACTTTTCTGTTGATGAGTAACACATCTTAGTAGCTTAAAACACACTATTTTTATCTCACACTTTCTGTGGGTCATGAGTCTGGACATGGTTTAGCTGATTTCTCTAAGGACTCACTAGACGGCTGTTAAGGTTTTTGGCTGAGCTGTATTCTATCCAAGCTCATTCAGGTTGTTGGCAGAATTCATTTCCTTGCAGCTGTAGACTGCAGAGCTCTAGATACCACCTTGTTGTTGGCTGGAGGCCACCAACAGCTTCTTAAGGCCACCTGCAGTTTCTAGAGGCTGTCCACAATTCCCTGCTACCTTGGATTTTCCAACATGGCTGCTTACTTCATAAAGCCAGTAAAAAGAGTGTCTAGAGTGAGTGTGATAGAACAATGGAGATTTATATAATGGATATAATGCAATCTGGGAGTGGTATCCATCAACTTTGTAATAAATCTAATGGTTAGAAGTAAGATAGATCCTCAGCACACTTGGAGGTGGGGAAGTGGTGGAAAGAATTACATGAACGAATGAAAACTAGATCAGGAGGTGTGGAACATGAGAGAATCTGTCTGTCACATAACCTATAGTTCATTTTCTCTTAAAATCTAGTTTGTTGATCATATCTTATATTAGATTATTTCATCTGTTTAGATTTAATGCAATAATTGATATATTTAAAAGGTGATATTCTATGTTTCCAATGTTTTTGGCCAAGTTGTTCTTTTTTTTTTTTTTTTTTTTTTTTTTGGATTGCTTTTTTTTTATTCTACTCTTAAGTTTTTCTGGTGTCTCCATCTTTATCTTGTTAAGTGCACATTCTTTTATTAGTCCCTTAATAGACATTCTAAGGATTACAACAGGCATATTTGACTTATTAGAGTTTACTATGTATATTACTTTTCTACTACCTTGACAAGTTAATGAATTTTTAAAACTTCAAATCCATTTATCATTCTCCTTTTTTGTGGATTTTTCAGTCATTTATTTTATGTCTACATATATCTTATATATCACATAATAATATTATGTATCTCAAGATTCACTTTAATTGCCCACATATTTACCTTTCCATTCCTATTTTAAGGTGATTTTATCCAGGATTACCATCTTTCTGCATGAACAGAAGTATCGTTTGGTATTTGTTTTCGTGCATGTTTGCTGGAGATAAATTCTTTAGTTTGTGTTTGTGCGAAAGTATATGCTTTTAAATATGAATTATATATACTATAAAAGACCATGCAGAGTGGAATTTTATTTTTTAACAAATTTGCTGTTTAAAGTTTGTATCATATATATGAAGAGGCCTGTTATTTCTTAAAATGATTATGGAAATAATTTTGCTTCTAGTTTTTCCTAATGCATTAAAAATCACTTCTAAAATTTTATTTCACTTGGCTTATCTCTTGAGGGCTATTTTCACTTTAGTAAACACTGTAAAATTATAGCCATGAACAGTCATCATAAAATTATACCAAGTAAGGAATGCTAAGGGAAAAGAGCTAAGAGGAGCCCTAGAGGCTGTGATTTTTATTTAAAATAAATTTGGGAAGTCATTGCATTATTCAGGAAGCCCATCCAGAAAGCATGACAAAATGCAAAGTAGAATTAATCATTTTAACAAAAGAAATACTCTATTATAAAACATTGACAAACTTGGGACAAATAAAATAGGATACAATTATCTTTCAACCTAAGAGCATGCTAAACTCATTGTTAAAATTACATGCCACATTTTGGGGCGCCTGGGTGGCGCAGTCGGTTAAGCGTCCGACTTCAGCCAGGTCACGATCTCGCGGTCCGTGAGTTCGAGCCCCGCGTCAGGCTCCGGGCTGATGGCTCGGAGCCTGGAGCCTGTTTCCGATTCTGTGTCTCCCTCTCTCTCTGCCCCTCCCCCGTTCATGCTCTGTCTCTCTCTGTCCCAAAAATAAAATAAAAAATGTTGAAAAAAAAAATTAAAAAAAAAAAAAATTACATGCCACATTTTAATTGTATATTAGCTCTTCTGTTGAAACCAGGGTGTACATTGATACAGAATTATGAAATAGAAATGGTTTTAACACTAGATTTATAACTATGACTCCACCCTGATAATCATAGTCTTTCATGCAATTTTATGAAAAAAAAATGGTGGATTTAGCAGATTGTTTTAAAATCATATGGTAGAAATTATGAGGGTAAACACTTTACTACTACTAGCAAAATAATTATTGTTAAAGTAAATAGTGTTAATTGTTAGCCTAACTTCTTGTAAAACGTTGTATTGAGAACTTTACATTAATCAAATTGTATCTTCACTAAATTTCTATTTAGTGAATACTATTATTTGATTCTGTTTAAAAGATGAGAAATGAAGTAGTGAAGTCCACATTATGGTGGTGCAAAATGTTTCTCCTTTTTGTCCCACAAGCAAAAGTGCCTTTGTGGGAGTTGTGGAATCTAGATCATAAGCCAATAGACGCGGGAGAGGTCTTTCTCCCCCGTGCATCTGGAAATAGACACACAGACCATGGTTCAGGCTGTGGAACCAGTGAAGAAGTGAACCTGCCCCAACACCTCTTGCTATGGTTGGGAAAAAAACCCTGGAGAATGCTAACCTGGGCAGATATACAGTATCAAAAGGGAAATTGCAGAAGTCCAAACTTCCAGAGAGAAGATTCCAACATTCCATTGGAGGGGAAAATAAAGAAATTGAAAAAAATTATGGATCAGTGAAAACAGTAAGAACTTTACCAGTGGTGCCCATTCCCACGACAACACTGCTCTCTATGCCTATCAGGCAGCAAGGATATCTACCACAGGGGAAAAGGAAAGCAATGATTCCATGTCCTGATACCCCAGTGCTGTGAGACTCAGCTGGGTTCTCTATGACTAAGAGTGTGGAGATAATCAGGAAAGAGGCAGAAAGAGTATCAAAGGGCATTAAAAGAACACCGTTCCAATAATGAGGAAAGAGATTGAAGTGGTAATCAGACTTCCCACCACAAAAATACTCCAGAACTAGATGTCTTCACTGGAGAATTTGACAAAATATTTAAAGAATAATTAATGTTAATTCTTCTCAGATTCTTCCAAAAACTTGAAAAGGATGGAACACTTTCAAAATCATTTAATAAGGCCAGTGTTACTTTGATACCAAAGTCAGATAAGGACACTAAAAGAAAACAATAGACTAATCTCTCTGATGAATATATATGCAAACATTTTCAGTGAATTATTAGCACACCAAGTTCAAAAAACATATTAAAATAGTTATACACCATGATCAAGTGGAATTTATACCTGGGATGCAAGGATGGGTTGACATATGCAAATCAATAAATGTGATCTATGTTAATAAAATAAAAAAAATCATATGATCATCTCAATAGATGCAGAAAAGCATTTGACAGAATGCAACATACTTTCATGATTAAATAACCCTCAATAAATTAGGTATAGAAGAGATATGGCAGACTAACAGCTAACATAATACTCAATGGTGAAAAATTGAGAGCTTTTCGTCTAAGTTCAGGAACAAGATAAGGGTGCCAATTTCACCACTTTTATTTGACATAGTACTGGCAGTTCAAGCTAGAGTCATTAGGCAAGAAATAAAAGACATCCCAAATTCAAAAGGAGGAAGTAAAATTGTCATCATTTGCATATGAATATGGTCTTATGCATACAAAAACCTAGAGACTCAAAAAACTTGGAACTAATCAATGAATTCAGCAAAGTTGCAGAACATAAAATCAATATACAAAAATCAGTTTTGCTTTAGATACTAACAACAAACTTCTCAGCAAGAAACAAAGAAAACAATACCATTCAAAATATCATTAAAAAATAAAATAAATTTAACCAAGGAGGTAAAAGATCTTTACTCTGAAAACTACAAGACATGGATAAAAGAAATGGAACACACAAACAAGTGAAAAGACACTATATATATATTCATAAATTAGAAGATTTAATGTTGTTAAAATATCCATATTACTCAGAGCCGTCTATAGGTTTAACATAATCCTTATGTAAATTCCAATGGCACTTTACACGGAAATAGAAAGAAGCAATCCTAAAATTTGTATGGAACCATAAAAGACCCCAGAATATCCAAAATAAACATGAGAAAGAATAACAACACCAAAGGTATCGTATTTTCTGATTTTAAAATTTACTACAAAGCTATAGTAATTAACTGTAAAACAATATGGTACTGGCATAAAAATAAACACTTAGGACAGTGGAACAGAATAGAAAGTACAGAAATAATCCCCACATTTATGGTCAACTAATATTTAATAACAAGGGGGGGGGGCAAGACCACTAAATGGGAAAAGGATAATCTCTTCAACAAATGGTGTTGGGAAAACTGGATAACCACATGCAGAAAAATGAAGTAGGTTCCTTTCTTAACTCCACTCACAAAAATTCACATGAAATTAAACAAAAACTCAAACATAAGACATGATACCATAAAATTTCTAGAAGAAAACACAGGGATGAAGCTCTTTGGCCTTGATCTTGGCAATGAGTTTTTAATGACAGCAAAAGCACAAACAACAAAAGAATCAATAAGAGACTACCTCAAACTAAAACGCTTCTGTACAGCAAATTTTTTTAGAAAAATGAACAGGCAACCTGTGAATTGGGAGAAAATATTTGCAAACCATATCAGACAAGAGGTTGATATCCAAAGTAAAGACCTTATACAACTCAATAACAAAGAAACAATCTAGATCTTTTAAAAAGGGAGGGGGGCGAAGCAGTGAATAGACCTTTTTTTTCCAAATAGGAGATACGGATTGCAAATAGACACATGAAAAGATATTTAACCTTACTAATTTTCTAGGGAATGCAAATCAAAACTACAATGAGATACCACTTGACAGCTGTCAAAAGAGCTACCATCAAGAAGAAAAGAGATAACAAGTGTTAGTGTGGATGTGGGGAAAATGGAACCTTTGTACACTGTTGGTGGGAATACAAACTGGTGTAGCCACTCTGGACTATGGAGACTCCTCAAAAACTTGAAAATAGAACTAACAGATGATCCAACAGTCCCACTTTTGAGTATGTATTTAAAAAAAAATGAAAACATGGTATTGAAGAGAGATCTCGCATTCCCATGTTTATTGTAGCATTATCCACAATAGCCAAATGTCAAAATAACCTGAGTATTCATCAATGGATGAATGGATAAAGAATATATATAAGAATATTATCCAGCCATGAGAAAGAAGGAAATTCTCCCATCTGTGACAACATGGATGGGCCTTGAAGGCATTATGCTAAGTGAGATAAGTTAAAGAAAGATAAATAGTTTATGGCGTCACCTATATGTGAAATCCAAAAAAAGGAACTCACAAGAACAAGGAGTAGAATGGTGGTTACCAGAGACTGAAGGGTGGGGAAACTGGGAAGATGTTGTGTAAGGGCACGAAAATGCAACCATTAACAAATAAGTCTTATAGATCTAATGCACAACTTAGTGATTATAGACAATATGGTATTATAAATGTCCAAATTTCTAAGATACTAGATCTTAATTGTTCCCACTATCAAAAAAGAATGATAATTATGTGATGTGACAGAGGTATTGCTACTGTGGTAATCATATTGAAATATATAATTGCATCAAACCAAATCACCTTAAACTTATACAGTGTCATATACCAAGTATAGCTCAATAAATATAAATGTGAAACAAAAAAAGACAAAGGAAGCAGACACATTGTAATTAACTTTTTGGCAATTACATAGCCAGTAAATTTGGAGTTGGGATCAAATTTAGGCAATCTGATTTTAGTGCCACTCTATTCTAAATTACTGTGCTATTTGTGTAAAAGAAATAATACAGATAATAATTCCAAAAATATGAATGATAATTTCTTGAGAATATGATTAATATGGATACAGTATATTTGATATCTTATGAACTGGGCTGGGTACTATAGTTTAAGGTGATGCAGATTAGTGAAGCAAAAATCTCTGCCCTTCGCTACGAGACTGTCCATTAGAGGAGATGGATATGTGATTATAATATAATGTGATGTGGATTAAAATACAGGTAGCTTTAAAGTAACATGGAGGAACAGGCGATTTTCTTGGGAGTAAGATAAATTCTGGGAAACAGTATAGATACTCTTCAGAGGATTATCAGACATTTTTCAAGTGAGCAAAAGGTAAATAATGACTATCTTAGAAGTGTGAACAGCCGTGGAATGTGGCTTGAACATCCAAAGTGCTTAGGAACCAGCCGAGCAGCGTATGTGACTAACACAGAAAGAAACAAGCCAAGTGGGATTGCAGGAAATGAGAGTGAACACTTGCTAGTTTGTAAATGACATTGTGTAACATCCTATGATTAGAGTATAATTTCTCGGAATTATTAAGCACTTTATTCAAAATATTATGTGAATTTTGGTATAAATGAATGCCATTTCTCCACAGTCACAGTGGAATATGAGTAACATATTTGACGCAGGTTCATTGACTAAGGTTTCGCATTTACTATGGTGATTGAAGTATACACTTAATCCTCTAGATATCTGAATTTAGATAATTTTACATTATAAAAAATCTCTGGTAGGGATTGTGAGAGTTTACCTTTAGCCTGAGGAAGATCAGTGAACCTAAATGCTGACTAAGAAAAAGTGTGAACACCTTACTCAATCATACAGTAGATGGGCAAAGCACATGCATATAGCACCAGCGTAAGGAATACTCAAAAATAAATTTTTAGAAATAAAAAATATGTATTAAATAAACTATTCTTAGAAGCAACAGAATTATACTGATATTTCTAGCATTTATTTTGTAAATTTGAGGGAGTAGAGGTTAATTATAAAAGCCTTTCTGGATCCTCAGAGGAATGCTTCCCTTAGGCTTCTACAGAGAAACTTTAAGCAGCTTCTTTTCACAGTTATATTTGGGAGGTCATTGCAGCAATGTATCAGCTCCTTCTGATCTCGGTAGGACACCGCCAGAGTCTATCCTATAAAGGATGCCAAGAAATAAATGAGACAGGATTGGTGTTCCAGGCCATTTCAAGCTACAGGGAACCCAGAAGGAGCAGATGCACTGGTCTATAAAGAATCCTATTGCTTTAGTGTGGGATTCTAAAACACCAGGCTACAATGGTCAGAACACTTGCTACAAATAGCCAGAAACAGATAGAGCCTGATACCAAAAGCTGATTGTGGCTAGGACTGAGTGTAGAGAAGCAAAAGCAGAAACACAGATGTTTCAAAACCATGGTGCAAATCTGTAGCCAGACCAAGAGATTAAGCAAGAGTCAGACAGTAGGTAAATGCAAGATGCTCTAATAAGATGTGATTCATTCTGTTCCCATAGTATTGTAAGCACATTTTACTATGATAAAATATTTTTATTCTAGTGTACTGTCTAATAAAATCAATGGCAATCAAGTTTTTAGGAAACATAGGCTTGGTTTTATAGTCTTTAGATCTGATTAATTTTAAGAAACATGGGAGAAATATCAAGTTTTAACCAGCATATTATCATAGACTTACACTTGTAAAAAAATTGTGTAATTTTATTATACTGAATATAAGTTAAAAATGTTATTAATAGACAAAATTACTTCTTACTCTAACATATGATTTTAATTTATCATTCCATTTAACTTTCTCTTTTAGGTTAATATTTTTCTAAACATGTTTATATGAATGTCCTACTGAGAAAATATAATGCTATTTTTTATCATTTGGATTACTCATTTGCTCATTTATCATTTTCATTTCCTTAGTAGATTGATTTCCAATTCTTCAAATTGTTATAATTTTAGGAAACAGAACTATTCCTCATCACATGCATTGATTACTTCAAGTTAGCTGCAGTTTCTAAAAGAGCAAAGATAAATTTTCTATATGAATCAAACTGCTGTGGAAAAATTACCTGTTGACCTTTACCCTTCATTTAGTTTTCTGGCTACAAAACTGATTCACAGGCATCTATGAGGTTTATTATGACAACATACAACAAGCCAATTTATGTGAAACATGAAGACAATGAAAACGATTTATTTTCAATCTTATCCCTATACCCGTGGCGCCAGGAGTTCACTTAGCATTCATCTGCTTGCAGAACAAACACACACACACACACACACACACACACACACACACGCCCAGAAAAAGGCCATTTTGCTCACAGTGGTTGAGAGTCCATTATTCTCTTTGTCTTTAGAGACCTCCCTGGTTACAGGTTATCTTAATCACCATCAAGGGATTAAAACCAGGAGGGATTTGCAGAACATAGCTGCAGCTGAGGTGAAGAGTTGCAGTGTATGTTTTTGAGTTCCTAATAGATGTAAAGTATTTTGATGATAGAGCAGAAGATGTGCACGGACACATATGATGCCCTGAAGGGTTGCAGAGTTCTTGCTCTGAAGAGTTAAGCCTAACTGGAATAAGAAAGTAGGTGCTAAATATTCTTATTAATTCATTAGTTTATTCAATAAATAATTATTGAGCAGAGCACCTACTGAGACCACTCCCATGTGCATCCTTAAAGTATTTTTTCTAACCCTAGTTTGTAATACCCTATTCAGTCATGTTGAGATGATGCAGATGTCTTTTCCTAATATTAAAGCCAGGAAGTATTTATGGTCTCTTATGCATAGACACACACACATACACACACACACGCACATGCACATATTACTACTAATAAAGATCACAATAGATGATGTCAGAGCATCACCCACTTCCCTTGAAACTCCCTTACTATTTTTTGTGCGCACTGGCCCTGATTTGCTTTCATCCCAAACAGCCATCACATCTCTGTTGGAGGTCATAGTCAGTGAGTGCTCACTTATCCAAACCAAATATTATTTTTCTATTTTCAGATCAGCCACTAGTGAACTTTATCCCTTCTTCCTTGTGGGACATTGCTGAAAGTCTCGGAAAGTACCCATTACAAATTAATGCTCTCAATTTCCCCTTTGTATTAAAAACTTTGGTGAGTATATATTTTCGGCTCCACATTATAAGATATCATCAAATTAAAGATACAGTGGGAAGTATGTAACCAGATTCCTCCAGCTTTGAACAGGGAGGGGACTCCTCACTGTCTTCCTCTTCCACTAACTATATCAACATTTCAGGGTCTGTTAATCTGTATTAGTTAATCTGTATTAGTTAACAAAGGGTATCAGTTACTTTGTATAGTAAGTCCAAGGGTAGGTGAGTACTTACAAATTTAGGTCCCTTGAGACACAAGCTTTCTCTTTCCAACTAATTAGCTATATATAGCTCCTTTGTGGTTTACTGGGGGATCTTCACAAATTAAGTAGTAAGAAAGGTAAGAGAAGAACTACTAAATTGAAAAAAAATTGATAAAGAGTAATTTTGTGTTAAGTGACTTTCAGTTAAAATACTTGTTATAAAGGAGTTTTTATTTGTCTTAGGTGAATTTTATTACTTCTCAAGATGTTTAACAAAATCTTAACATGGTCAAGTTGTAAAGGCTGAAAATATAGGGTGTTTTTAATAGACTTTAGCAAAAAGCAGTGGCTGGTGAAGTTACAATAGATTACTATGAAAATTGGTAGTTAAATTTGTATTTAAAAATGCTTTTGAAAATTTAATTTCATGAGAAGGATATTATGCCACAGTGTACCCTGTGGGATCCATCTGTGCTAAAGATAGGCAATCAAGCGGGAAAAATTAAGGGTCCAAAACTGGTAAGAAAATTTGTAGGTTTTTACTCTTCATATTTCCACTACTGTTATAGAGACTTTACTTTTAGTGCCTCTTCTAATCTCTCTGTGATTCTTTGATACTGGATCTGGCTGATTTTCTGCTAATAGAATACAAAATTATCATGTGTCAGGAGATGCCTGAGCTTTAAAAATGTTCAGTAAATAAAAAAATCCTGTTCCACTTGTAATTCATACTTAGAAGGAAGAGTATAACGTTATACCTGAGCAGTTTTTAAGTTGTCCCACAAGGATGAGGAGTCTGTATAAGTCTACAAAGCTTACTTATATCTTCATATGCAAATAAAGAAGAAAACTAAACATAGATAAACATATATGAGTTTTTTGGGTCTAAGATATTGTTCCTAGTTTCATATTTTTCCTATAGGTGTGATAATAAGGAAAATATATTTGAGAGATTGCAAAGTGGTGTTGATAAGAACCTTAGTAGTATGTTTATACTAAGGGAAATAAGTGAACAGACATAGCTCTTTTTAAAAAATCTGAACAAAGGGGTGCCTGGGTGGCTCAGTCGGTTGGGCACCAGCTTCAGCTCAGGTTGTAACCTTGTGGTTCGTGAGTTCGAGCCCCGCGTTGGGCTCTGTGCTGATAACTCAGAGCCTGGAGCCTGCTTCGGATTCTGTGTCTCCCTCTCTCTCTGCTCCTTCCCCACTCATGCTCTATCTCTC
This sequence comes from Panthera uncia, assembly GCF_023721935.1. NCBI lineage: Eukaryota > Metazoa > Chordata > Mammalia > Carnivora > Felidae > Panthera > Panthera uncia. Next base: position 30,964,382 of record NW_026057580.1, on the reverse strand, counting down.
TCTGTCTCTCAAAAATAAAAATAAAAAATAAACATTATAAAAAAATAAAAAAATCTGAACATGGACAGAATATAATGGAATTAAGAATGAATGTGTGCATGTGTGTTTGTGTTTTTGTGTATGTATGAGAGAGAGGGGTAAAAAAGATTTTTCTCTGTTATACCTGACAGACCTGAACTACCCAATGCAGAATTTTAGGTTTTTAGTGCCTACCATTTTTATTAAATTAACATACATTAAATTATTCTTTACAGACATTTTGTCTTACCTCTAATTTCTTGTCTGCATATTAAAAGTATACAAACTGTGGACTATTTAGCTATTTAACCATAATAATAAGGTAAAAGCAAGTTTATTGGATTTGCATAAAAATGATTTCAATTTTCAGTTTTATTATATTCTATAATGTTTCCTTTTTTTTAATGTTTATTTTTGAGAGAGTGAGAGAGAGAGCGGGATCAGGGCTGGGACAGAGAGAGAGGGAAACACAGAATCCGAAGCAGGCTCCAGGCTCTGAGCTGTAAGCATAGAGCCTGATGTGGGGCTGGAACTCACCAACCTTGAGATCGTGACCTGAGCTGAAGTCAGATGCTTAACCAAGTGAGCCACCCAGACGCCCCTCTATAATGTTTACCTTTAATTAGAGGAAACATTTTAGCATGGCATAGCAAGCATAGCAAGTGAAAAAAAATGTCTAAATAAGATCAAATTCTTGGATCTTGACACATTTTATAAGCAACATTAATCTAAAATCACAGAACTTTATTCTGATAGATTTTTTCTCATAAAAGTAATTATAAACATTTATTTTTATATATAATGCTATAGATATGAATAAAGCTTTTTAATTGATTGAAGATTTGTGATTTGGAGTGAAATGTGATAGATCATAACAGACTAACATTCTTTGTACATAAACTAGAAAGGGGGAAGAAACTGCAAAAATCACATTTTTAAAGACAACAGGAAGCTGAAACTATGAGACCAGAAGAAGTTATTTCTGTAGAGGGAAGACTCTTTCCTCCTTGAGGTATGATCACAGGCCATTTCCTCTCCTGCAACATTTTACAGGTTCTGAGCATGGCCTGGAGTGCTCAGACATGGCTCAACTGGAGAACTTACTGGGGGAAAAAGTGTCAGCAGGGTTTCGGTGGCCATACAGATCTGGTGCAACACACTGGAAGTTAGAAAAGCCTCACACACACATCTGGTTTTTGCTGTGGGACATACCCTGAGGTTTATGGAGTTCAGGATACTGGGAAGCTGACCAGGGAATCAGAAGGAAATATCCAACAATCTCACTACGTGGGAGACAAAGTGTCCATAGAAGAAGGAATCCTGCCATAGGCACAGAGAACAACAGCATTCCTGTTAGATCATTTACCAGGTTGTAAAATCAGTAGGGATGGGAGGATAAAGAATTAAGTTCAAAACCATCAAAAGACAGAATTTCCAGGACCAAGAAAATGGCAGGTTTAAATAAGATATCAAATGGTGATACTAAAATTTAACTGTTATAAAATAAATGTTTGAATAAAATAAATGGAATAAACAGCAAGGGAAACTGGCTTCATGCCAACCAAATTTTGATTTGAAAAGAGTAAAAAACTATTGGCATGTCTCTTGTTCCATCATTAAAACAATCCATGAAAATCGTTTAATGATCCTTTATTGAATCCAGGAAATATGTTAATTGAGAATAGGAATATTTTTTCTACTATTTCATGACATCAGTTATGATACCAGCTATGAAGTGATTACTATAAAAGTAACATGCTCCTCTTCTCTTCAAAATTTGAATATAGTAATTCATTATTTTATCGTCTCCCTTTGTCGTAAGTCTAAGGTAGCAGAAAAGGTAGCAGAAAAGGAATGATAAATGTGCCAGATCCTAGGTGAAGTATTTTATGTGCATTTGCCTCATTTGATTCTCAGAGCCACCTGACTCTCAACTCTGAGTATGACTCTTCAGCTATTAATGATTTTCAAAACCATCAGCAAGGCTGTTTTGTAGTCGCAATAAAAGTAATAATTGCTACCATTTATGAGCCCTCATTATGTGCCAGGAAGTCTGCTTAGCATTTTACTTACATTATGTTATTTAAGCCTCAAAACAACTCAATATTCTCATAAAAATTGAGAGAATAGACTCAGAGAGGATAAGTAGCTATATCTAGGAGCAAACTGGGATTCATAGCTAGGCTCATTTGACTTGAAATATTGCTATTAGCCTCCCTAACACGTACCCCCAATCTTGCCAAAGTTAGTTGTAGCCATGATTAGGCATGGAGACATGAGTTTACTCATGTCATGATGAGTTTACTTTGAGCATGCCAGAGCCATACTTATTTCTCTTTTAAACTGAGTATGTTAGGTCCCTCTTTGTGTGCCTGTGTGAGTGTGTTTGTGTGTGTGTGTGTGTGTGTGTGTGTGTGTGTGTGTGAGAGAGAGAGAGAGAGAGAGAGAGAGAGAGATAGAGAGAGAGAGAGTTAAATTTTGTAACATAAGAAACTATTTTGTCAAGGTTATAGGAGTTGAATGTGGAAGACTTGGAGTGAGAAAATCCAAACCATCATAAATTACCCCAGGAAAGTGTTACCATTATTTAAAGATTTTATCAAAGACCATGCACATTAAGAGTTATCCTCTATTTAAATATAGAATTCAAGATATATTTTGTCATTATTAGATTTTATGAGATACATGGGTTGACACAGTTGAAGAAATATGTATTTGTATACCATTTATTGAGTCCTAATTGTGTGCAGTATACCACACATATATGCACACACACACACATACATATACACACCTCACAAGTTTCAATAAACACGGGAATCAGGTTTACTACTGCTGTACTCTTAGGAAAAAAACATTGGATAAGAAAAATTAAAAAATGAATATATGTAATATTGTCGCTTTCAGGGAAATTCCCTAATTTTGTCATAGAGTTAGAGACAGTGTAAAGAGCTAAAATATTAAAAACCTTCTTTGTAGTATTATATTGGAGGCATTATCCTTATTATTGCTTGATCTTGTGCATAATGTACTTAAAGTTGTGGATTCTGGAACTTGTAGTTCATACTATTGGACAAGTTATTTTACTTCTCTGTGACTGTCTCTCTACTTATTAATTTAAAAAAATATTCTATGGTATTTCCCTATCTATCTATAATAATTTTCCTAATGCCAAAGTGTTGCTTTGAAGATTCAGTGACATAATCATAGTAGAATGTGTTCAGGTATGTACCTGTCCATGATAAGCGAAAAGTTAGTGGTAGCTATATTCTTTATGTTCTTAAATTGAGCACAGCATCAGTTATAGAACAGATCTGTAATAAATATTTCCTAGATCAGTGATTATAATTCTATGGTATATTATTACTTTTATAACATTATCTTCTTTTCAGGGTAGTTTCCTTTTGACCCAGGATTGGGAACAGAGGGAGTTATATGTCTACAATCTCTCTTTTCATAATATATGTTAAAAGAAATATTCAATATGTAAGCTGGTTTAGACAATTGTAAAGGCTTCAGAAATACAAACATTATTTACAATTTTCCAAAATAATTAAGTGTTCCATTATGAAATTTCCAGTTACATATATTTTAGAAATTTTCTTTTCTGTAGATGACTAATGTAATTTATTACTTTATTTAAATATATTCTATTGGTTTAAAGACACTGTCTTGACTCAAAAAAGGAACTAAATGAAAGTAATCACAATAAATGTTCCTATTCTCTGCCACTGTCCTGCTGGAAGTGAATGGAAAGAGGAAGAAAGAATGCACGTGGCCATTCCTTCACAACCGGCCCTATTCCACAGTTGTGGTGCATATGCGACAGCATCCAGAAGGAAGAAATACTCATTAATTCATTTAACAATTTTCACATGAAAGAAGCAGTTATTTCAATCCTTTGAAATGTCCTTATAAATCACGTGCTCTCTACCCACTTAAAATAAGTAAAAAATAATTAATACAAAAGACCCTTATATAAGGGGTTTGAGGTCGGAAATATAGTGTGACATTTTTCAGAGTGTTTTTCTATGATTTTCAGTGGCTAGGAGCAAATTTCACCCTTGGACTAATCTTCAATGATAAAGAAAGATATATTAAGTATATGTCAAGTGAATATCTGCTTCCTTCTCTAATATATAGTGTGTATTTGTTAAGGAGAAGTGTAAAAATTAAACAGGTAATTTTGCAATTTTTGTACTTAAATTTTTTTTTTATTAAAGATGTACCTGGCTAATCATTGACCCTTGCTTATTTCAAAGGAAATAAACTATTATAGTGAATAGATTAATTACAGTTTAACATCAATCTTATTTTCTTCTCACCAGAAACCAATATAATTTACATAGGCCAATGTAATTCTCATAAAAACAATAACTATGCATGCTGACCATTATATTATGCACACAAATATCACATGATGAAAACTTGTTCTTCTTGGGATAACTTATATGTCACAAACCATGAAACATGACATGTAGCTCAATGGTTTTATTTTGCAAACAATATTTTTTAGGTACAAATCAATATATAATGTGTTGAAATTAGTATATCATATGACAAATAAGTTAAATTCCACCTAACCTAACCCCTGGAATTTTAGGTACTAAAATTACCAAAGATAGGCTTTAAAATGCTTAAGTCTTGGTCTTTAATCAACATATATGGGGAAATATGCCCTATCATAGCTTAAAAATATAGATATGGCAGCTTTTTATTGCATGCAAAGTCTATATTAAGAAGTGATGGTAAGTAACATAGATCATTTGCTATGGGTCATTTTCGATATGTTTTGAGAAATGATCTCTGGAGGGAACATTTTAAAAATTCTTCCACTGTAAATATATTCTAACACAAAAGAATTTACTTTTAATAATTCACAGTGAAAAGTATGAGAAGTTTTCCAAATGTTAATTTGAATTAAAAAAATGAATGGTCTATCAAATGAAAAAGGTGATAATGTTCAACAATGAGTAAACTCAGATGTTGAGACATTATCCCTGTTCATGTTTATATCTGATGTTGGTTGTTTACCTACCATCAATAAAATTTTAAGCTGTAAAAAAAGAAAATCAGTCTCTAAGTTATCTACAGAACATGCAGTAACTAGTTTTACCAACATTTTGGAAGAACATACCAGCCAAACATGATTCTAAAAGAAGTTGGTTGTTATTAGGCAGCAACTGATGTCGTGATATTATGAACTCACACTCATGAATACCCCCTTGAATCTCCTGTGGCTTCCACCACTTTATCTCATTAAAGTGTGTAGGGGCCAATCTCACTCACAGCTATGGAGCTCTAGTGATTAGTAGGTGCAGCCAGAGTGATCTTTCTATCACATCTCCTTTCAATGAACATGCCAATTCATTTTATGAAGTTGATTTACTGAAATCTAACAAATATACCTTGGAAAACAGAATATTCAGAACCATCTCATTTGTGGATCTTAAAAGCAAAAAGCCCAGAGAACATAGTATCAAATTGAACCTATTACCTGGTAAAGAAGAATGATTATCAAGTTAGGGAGGTTGCAAAGCCATATCATTAATAGCTCAAAGGATAAACATGAAAAATATATATAAAATAAAATATGTATTCCTGATTGTTAAAAAATCTGTTAAATAGATGTAAATGAATTTTTTCTCCACATGAAAGAAAACATTATTAATTTACCCTATAACCCTCATACTTATAACTATAATACTGGAAACATTACCTCTAACATAAGGACAAAATATATTTATTTGCATTATATACAATGAAACAATATAATGAAATATAATGAACAATATAATGAAAATGGTATCTAATATAATGAAAAAAACACAAATAGTTTATGATTGAGAAAAAAGAAGAAAAATTTTTATTGCTTAATTCATTTATTCACAAATTTCTTGAGCTACTGTTCTGCTCAGTACTTTGCTAAGAGTGATAAACAAATCTGACATTCCTAATAAAGCTAAGATTACCTACTTAAAAAATACAAGAACAACAACTAAAGAAAAAAAAATCTATAACCAAAACTCACTGCCATTCTTTTTCTCCCAGGGGCCTTTGAACAAGACATTTTCAAAGCCCATTTGCAAGAATAAGTGCTACAATCTTATCACTGAAATGTGAACTTGTATTATCAAACAATACCAGGGGCACTCAGGTGGCTTTGTGAATTAAGCGTTGGACTCTTGGTTTCAGCTTTGGTCAAGATCTCATGGTTTGTGAGATCCAGCCCCGTGTTGGGCTCTGCACTGACAGTGTGGAGCCTGCTTGGGGTTCTATCTCTCCCTTTCTCTCTGCCCCTCCCTCCCTCTCTTTCTCTCTCTCTCTCTCAAAATAATTAAAAAAAAAACAATACTTCTGCTATAAGTAAATAATAGCAATAATAACAAGGGACTTGTACCAAAATCAACCAGAGAGAATCAATGTCTAGAAACAAGACTTGAGATATTATGAATTTATTATATGGCAAACATGGCCTCCCCCCAAAAAGTAAGAAAATGATGTGCTATAGTTTTAAATATTTCTAAAAAAACTTTTTTCGAAAATGATGTTAGGTTTATAAATACATTTTCTTAGGAGAAAGAAACATGAAAATATAATTTTTTCTCTCCATAAAAGTACTGCTGAGAAATAAAAATGTCTGCCTGTAGGCTGGCTTTCTTGGGAAAACAGACTCTGAGAGGTCTGTGTTCAGAAAGTTTACTGGTGAGTGTTCTCAGCATCAGCATCTGTTGGACAGAGAAGGACAAATGGGACTGTACACACGGAGAATTCCACTGGGCTTACAGGTGATCCCACAGAAAGCTCTGGGACAGTGATGGCCTTTGAGTCTGGAATTCATACCACTGATTTGACCAATTAGTGGATTTGGATAGAACCCTGGGGACCTTAGATTAGGGCAATGAGATCTCTTTCACTGAAGCCAAAGTATGGAGAGAGCTTAAGGTAAATATAGACATTAAAAGGAGATTTTTCTCTCTCCTTCAAATAACACACATATGATATGATGATATCTATCATGCATCCACTATCTATATCTATCTATCTATGCATCTATTTATCATCTATCTATATCATTTATGTATCTATTGATCTATATACCTATTATCATGTATATATGTACATATAGATAATAATACAAAGCTAAAACTGAAAGACAAGACACTAGAAAATATTAAATTATATTTGACAGCTAAAAGGTTAATATATAAACTATGCTCCGAAATTAGTAAGAAGTAGAGACATACCACAGAAGAAAAGTGGACAAGAGCCATGAATGGTTAATTCACAAAAGAAATTAAATTGACCAAAAAAAAAAAAAAAAAAAAAAAAAAAAAGGGATATCCAGGGTCAAAAATAATCAAATCAAAGCAAATTAAGGCAGTGATAAGATGATATTTAGGGTGAAGGTGTATTCATGAAATAATAAGGAAAAAAAATTTTTTAAATGTGTGGAATGTAGGATCCAACATATACTTAAACATGTAACTACAAAAATTTGAAAAGATGTCATTAATGACTTTTTAATTCTAATATACATATTTTAACCTTTATTTAACAATATTTTGGTTAAAAATATTTGCACTTTCAGTGATTCCTAATTGCCCTGTGTTAAAATGATGCATTATAAGTTTAAATGTTTATAAACAAACTTTTAGAAAATCATGTTAGGTTTATAAATTCAATTTCTCAGATAGGAGAAGCTATCTATAGACCCAAACTTCTTGACCTGGCACACTAAAGTATCAAGGATTTAAGGGTTTAGTATCTCATTCTTTTCCAGTTTCCCCTCTTGCTACTCCCCAAACCACTCTACACCATAAAAACATTCAACTGCTTGCAGCTCCCAGAATTGCTATGCTTTATTGCTACATGACAATTCCCTCTGCCTGGAAACTTCTCCACAATCTGCTAGATCACATCTGCTCCTTCATTTTCCCAGCTGATCAGTCCCCGGAAGCTTTTCTTAATTCCTTAGGGCTGAGGAAGGTGCTCTTCGTGTCTTAAAGCCTGAGTATTCTGCAAGCATCCATTGACCACATACTGTGACTGTTTTCTCTTTACCTCCTTGTCTTTCTGACTAGAATGTAAACTTCTTAGCAGTTCACTGACTCCTCTGCTCTGAAGCATTGGATAAAGTTCACCCCTCTCTCCTGAAAACACATTGTTGCCAAGTGAATATAGTTTAGATGTGATTTCCTTCATTGTTAGGTAACTATTTCATAGTTTCTTTTGCTAGATCATTTCTTTGTCTCTCTATATTGGAATGTCTCAGAGTTTTCAGGTTTTCTCTCTTTTCTAGTGTGTTTCAGCCTGTACACAGGCCAATTAAATCAGAAACTCTAGGGTAGGTCCTGGATTTGTATCATGTATAATATCCTAGGTGATTCCAAAGTGCAGCTGTAGCTTCAAATACCATACATAGGTTGATGATTTCAAAATTCAAATATCCATCTCCTCTGATCCACATGTCCAACCACCTATTTGAAATGTCAGCATTTCTTGTCTAAAACAAAATTCTGACCTCTCCCTACATTGTCCCAAACTTGCATTCCCACAATGTTCTCAAGCTTAATAACGGGTGCCTGCTATTAGAAGTTGTCCAGGCCCCAAACCCTGACGCCATCTTTAACTTCTGTTTCTCATTCTTGTTCTGTCTCCAATCCAACAGTAACTTCTGTTGGCTTTTTAAAAGTCTATCTCAAATTTGGGACACCTGGTGGCTCAGTTGGTAAGCGTCCAGCTCTTGATTTTGGCTCAGGTCATGATCTCACAGTCTCGAGATCGAACCCTTGTCCTGACAATGTGGAGCCTGCTTGAGATTCTGTCTCTGCCTCTCCCCCACCTCTCTCTCTCTCTCTCTCTCTCTCTCTCTCTCTCTTTCAAAATAAATAAATAAGCATTTTTTAAAATGTATATCTCAAAGTAAATCACCTCTCACCACCTCCATTCTTACCTAAGCAAGAACTTCCCAATTCTGGTGCCAGGACACTTGGGTTGGGGTGGTTACAGATGTGCTAAGAAACTGATCCTAGTTGTCCACGTGGGCAGCTGGTGGGACTTGATTGTGTTGCAGCCCCCAAACTTGTCATATCAGGCTTAGAGAAGCTCCGTGTAAAACTCCTATCCCACATCCCTGAGTACTGTCGTACTCTCCTGTGAAGTCGCTTGTTTTGATTTTCAGTTCTACGGTTATTTTCAAAACAGTAAATAAAATGATATGTTTTAAAGAACTAATTATCATACTTTGCTGCTCAAACTCTCTAGTGGCCTGTCGTCACTAAGGACCCTGCTTATCTCTCCAAACCCATCTCTCCTGCTCTCCCCTTTATGACACTTCGCTTCTTGCTCATCTTCAAAAGGGCCAAGCTTGTTTTTTCCTCCTGGTCTTGTATTTTGTTAGACATGTGCATAGTCCTTTCCCTCATTTCCTTTAGGTATCTGCTTTAGGTACACTAAGAGAGGCCTCTCCTGCCAACATCTCTCCCCTTATCATTCATTTCTTTCACACAGCATGGTTACTAATATGTGTTAAATATGTATTTATCTGACGATGAAGTTTGTTTCTCCCAATGGAATAGAAGCTCAATAAATACAAAGACAGTCACTGCTGATCTCAGTATCTGGAACAGTTACCAACAATAGCTATATTTTGAATAAATGAGTAAATAGATCTGATTTTGACACGATACTTCTGTCTTCTTCTAAAACTGCCCAAATATCCTCTGATTGCCTAGAATTAGGATAGAAACCAATGCTTAATTGGTTGTTGTTCTTATTGGTACCAGACATTACTCAATTAAAATAAATTTAAAAATCTCTGAAAATAGAAGGAAAATTAAAAAAAAATAATTTTAGAATCTTTTTAAATTAATCATTTGGAAATGAAAGGAACATTTAATGTTCTAAGACTATTTCACCAGCTAATTTTCCAAAAGGTCAATTCTAAATCAACTTAAAAGATTCTTTAGAGAAGTTTCACAATAATCAGCTTCTCCAGAATGCTCACATTATATTCTTGAAAGAAAAGAAATGGTGAATAATTCCTGGCATTTGATATGTTTGTTGTATGCCCGCCACTAAAGTCTTTTGTGATTAAAAATTTGATGTTTTGTATCATGTTAATAAAGTTTGTATAGACAAAAGTACCATCACCTTTATTTTTCTATTTTTTTTTACAAATATAAAATAGACATTGCCTAAAACAATATGTGAACAAATAGGCACATAGAAACAGCATTATCAGGAGTTGAAAAGAATTGACAAAATGGATTAATTATGTTTTAAATACAATGGGCTTTTAGTATGGAAACTGAGTTGATTTTGCAATTATTATCTTTTTAGAAATTAAAAATCAAGTAATCCTACTAAATTAAACATTATTATTCTGGATTCATTTTAATTAATAGAATAGTCTGTGATACTTCCAGGGTACTATTATAATGTCTTGAGATTATGTTATAACTGAACCTTAATTATTTCAATAATTATTTACGCTCATATTTGATTATCTATCCACTTAAAAAAGAAATTGTTAACTAGTAGTACTAATTGAATATATAAACTTCCATGCCCATATTTTTAATACACTAATATATCAATAAGCTATTCAAACATAGCCGACATAATTAAATATCATTTGTTCAGTCATTTATTCACCAAACACTGAATTGTTTTCAAAACAAAAGTTTAATAGCAATGTTCTGTTTTGAAAGCTTCGTTAATAGGGAATTTTATTCTTAATTCCTTTACTCTTTTGTTGTTCATGAATATTATTGCTTTGGTCACAGATTGTAAATTAAAATTAGACTGAGGGCTAAATCAATTTCACTTTTTGTATGTATCTATCATACTTTTCCCCAATACTTAATAATATATTCAAAATAAATGGTTTTTATATTAATTTTTATTTTTTTTTTAATTTTTTTAACGTTTTTTATTTATTTTTGGGACAGAGAGAGACAGAGCATGAACGGGGGAGGGGCAGAGAGAGAGGGAGACACAGAATCGGAAGCAGGCTTCGGGCTCTGAGCCATCAGCCCAGAGCCCGAAGCGGGGCTCGAACTCACGAACCGCGAGATAGTGACCTGAGCTGAAGTCGGACGCTTAACCGACTGAGCCACCCAGGAGCCCCTAATTTTTATTTTTTTATGCCTTTAGTAATTTGCTACCTTTATTCCAGTATTCTGAGTTCTCAGAAGGGAAATTTGAGAAGAGCTATGTTATGAACTGTTAGGAGAATATATTTAGGAAACTGGGGAAGAGATAATTTTCTTTGTTTACATAGTAAAAGTGGCACAAGGAAACATATATTAGTATGTGCAAATATAAGTGTGCATATACATGTGCATATATGTCCATACACACATCACACACTAACATATTGAGAGAAGTGTGAATTTTATAAATTAGTGATGATAGAATTTAGTCTTAGGGAGTAGTTTCACAATAAATCTTGGTAGGAGTAAACAAGTTAAGAAGATTCTCACAATATAGACCAGATAGCACTAGTTCTAAATGGCATTGGATGTGAAGAAAAGGCCAAGGGGGTTACTGACAAAATTAATTAACTATAATATCTAGTCAAGTAAAATCATTGGACATATATGAATTATTGCAACTCTGTTGTTGGACATGTATCTGTGAATGTCAGGCAGAGGAAAGGTCACAAAAGGAAAATTGATAATATTTAATAAAGAAACATATGTGAGTACGCACTGCACTTAATATTTTTTCATATTAGGTACTTAGTTTGAAATTAATAAGTTCATTTGTTTCAAAGTTAATATTCAGGCTGCTACATTTCTTTTATGAAAGAAATTGAAACTGGTAAGTATTGTGGTCCAACATAAGAGATTCTATTCTTGGTATATAGATTCAGCAAAGAACTATGAATTATTTTATCTGTATGAATTCTAAGTATCATTATCTTTGAACAATAATTTTACTAGTGAGTATAAATAAGTTTACTATTGAGTAGAAACACATGGTATATAGACCTCCTCTGTTTTTCTTGAGCAAAAATATATCATCTATCTTCCAGTGAAAGTAAATAAATTATACGAAATTTTAATATGCTTTTAATAATTCATAGAAATTTGATCTGATCAGGAAATGCATTTTTACATACTGTTGTTTCAACATTGAAATCACTTAGTAAAACTTTTGTGTGGTAACATCTTCAGATGGCTATTTCGTTAGAAATGCAAAAATTATAGTTTTATTATTATACATATAAAATATGTAGGAACTTATGATACCAATAGTGTTTTTCATATAATATTAATATAAAATTAATATTGAAATAAAATTCATGTTACTTTAAGTAAATACTTATGGAGGACTTTGAAAAATGAAATACTGGAAATATTAATCTGCCATTTCATTGAATTCATGGCGTTAAATTCTATCCTTGTAGTATAATTGCGATTGAGTAGGGAAACTTTACATACTTATATATATGTAACCCTCTAAACTGTCTCCCCCAAATGGCCATCCTTTCCACATTCTATTGAAATTCTGACTTAAAATATACAAGGGAGAAAATAAAGAGGCAAAATGGGGTGTATCTCAAATCAAAATAAAATTAAACTCTTTTATAAAGGCTAGAATCATCTCATACTATTTTAGTTTGTTTTATATTTCTTAATAAACTAGGTATTCGATGAAAACAGTTAAGAACTATTTCCCAGTGAGTCTTTACCCTTCAGAAACATGTTGATTTTAGACTGAAGTTGAAAGACTTAGAGGTATTACACATCAAGCTCTGGACCTTAAATCTACCTGTAAGCAGCTTTGTGATCTTAACCTTGCAGCTGTCACTTGCCCATAAATAAAATGGTGGTGACAGTGGTGATTCTTGCAAAGTAAATTGAAGGGTATCACTTATCTAATTTAATGCCTCCCTAGTTTCCCATGCACTTAAAATGCAAATCCTTATCAAGGCCTCTGAGGCTAAAAACGTGTTCCTAATAGTGCTTCCTGTTCATTTCCTATGTGTCCCCCAAATCACCATGTTTGGGTCAAATTGATCTATTTTAGTTTCTTGATCAGTCCCAGCCATCTTTGTTTTCCACGTACTTGAACACAATTTCTTTTCTATCTAGAAGTCTCTTATCTACATGGTTGACATTTGCTATTTTCTGATAATTTATTTTCAGATCAAGTCTTTCTAGGCAGGCTTACTTTTACCTACCTTTTTTAAAAATTTTTTTTATTATTTTAAATTTACCTCCAAATTAGTTAGCATATAGTGCAACAGTGATTTCAGGAGTAGATTCGTTAGTGTCCCTTACCCATTTAGCCCATCCCCCCACACACAACCCCTCCAGTAACCCTCAGTTTATTCTCCATATTTATGAGTCTCTTCTGTTTTGTCCCCCTCCCTGTTTTTATATTATTTTTGTTTCCCTTCCCATCTGTTTTGTCTCTTAAAGTCCTCATATGAGTGAAGTCATATGATTTTTGTCTTTCTCTGACTAATTTCACTTGGCATAATACCCTCCAGTTCCATCCATGTAGTTGCAAATGGCAAGATTTGATTCTTTTTGATTGCCGAGTAATACTCCATTGTGTATATATGTGTGTATATATATATATATATATATATATATATATATATATATACCACATCTTCTTTACCCCTTCATCTATTGATGGACATTTGGACCTTTGGCTCTTTCCATACCTTGGCTATTGTTGATAGAGCTGCTATAAACATGGGGTTTCATGTGTCCCTTCAAAACAGCACACCTGTATCCTGTGGATAAATGCCTAGTAGTGCAATTGCTGGGTCTTAGGGTAGTTCTATTTTTAGTTTTTTGAGGAACCTCCATACTGTTTTCCAGAGTGGCTGCACCAGCTTGCATTGCCACCAACAATGCAAAAGAGATCCTCTTTCTCCTCATCTACACCAACGTCTGTTGTTGCCTGAGTTGTTAATGTTAGCCATTCTGACACGTGTCAGGTAGTATCTCATTGTGGTTTCGATTTGTATTTCCTGATGATGAGTGATGTTGAGCATTTTTTCATGTATCGGCCATCTGGATGTCTTCTTTGGAGAAGTGTCTATTCATGTCTTTTGTCCATTTCTTTACTGGATTAATTGTTTTTTGTGTGTTGAGTTTGATAAGCTCTTTGTAGATTTTGGATACTAATCCTTAATCTGATAAGTCATTTGCAAATATATTCTCCCATTCTGTCAGTTGCCGTTTAGCTTCCCTGGTTGTTTCCTTCGCTGTGTGAAAGTTTTTATTTTGATGAGGTCCCAGTAGGTTTTGTTTTGTTTTGCTTAGTTTTGCTTTTGTTTCCCTTGCCTCCGAGACGTATTGAGTGAGAAGTTGCTGAGGCCAAGATCAAAGAGGTTTTTCCCTGCTTTCTCCTCGAGGATTTTGATGGCTTTCTGTCTTACATTGAGGTCTTTCATCCATTTTGAGTTTATTTTTGTGTATAGGGTAAGAAAGTGCTCCAGGTTCATTCTTCTGCATATCGCTGTCCAGTTTTCCCAGCACCACTTGCTGAAAAGACTGTCTTCATTCCATTGGATATTCTTTCTTGCTTTGTCAAAGGTTAGTTGGCCATATGTTTGTGGGTCCATTTCTGGGTTCTCTATTCTGTTCCATTGATCTGAGTATCTGTTCTTGTGCCAGTACCATACTGTCTTGATGATTGCAGCTTTGTAGTATAGCTTGAAGTCTGGGATTGTGATGCCTCCTTCTTTGGTTTTATTTTTCAAGATTGCTTTGGCTATTCAGGGTCTTTTCTGGTTCCATAAAATTTTAGGATTATTTGTTCTAGCTCTGTGAAGAGTTCTGTTGTTATTTTGATAGGGATTGCATTGAATATGTAGATTGCTTTAGGTAGTATCGACATTTTAACAATATTTGATCTTCCTATCCAGGAGCATGGAATCTTTTTTCCATTTCTTTGTGTCTTCTTCAATTTCTCTCATAAGCTTTCTATAGTTTTCAGTGTATACATTTTTCACCTCTTTGGTTAGATTTATTCCTAGGTATTTTATGGTTTTTTGTGCAACTGTAAATGGGATCTATTCCTTGATTTCTCTATTAATTCATTGTTGGTGTATAGGAATGCAACCGATTTCTGTGCATTGATTTTATATCCTGCAACTTTGCTGAATTCATGAATCAATTCTAGCAGGTTGTTGGTAGAATCTTTTGGGTTTTCCATATACAGTATCCTGTCATCTGCGAAGAGTAAAAGTCTGACCTCCTCCTGGCTGATTTGGATGCCTTTTCTTTCTTTGTGTGTTGCCTGGTTACAGAGGCAAAAACTTCCAATACTATGTCGAATAACAGTGGCGAGAGTGGACATCCCTGTCTTGTTCCTGACCTTAGGGGGAAAGCTCTCAGTTTTTCCCCATTGAGGATAACATTAGCATTGGGTCGTTCATATATGACTTTTATGATCTCGAGTTATGCTCCTTCTATCCCTACTTTCTTGAGGGTTTTTATTAAGAAAGGATGCTGTATTTTGTCAAATGCTTTCTCTGCATCTATTGAGAAGATCATATGGTTCTTGTCCTTTCTTTTATTGATGTGATGAATCACATTATTTGTTTTGTGGATATTGAACCCGCCCTGCATCTCAGTTATAAATCCTGCTTGGTCGTGGTGAATAATTTTTTTAATGTATTGTTGGATCCAGTTGGCTAATATCTTGTTAAAGATCCATGTTCATCAGGGGAATTGGTCTATAGTTCTCCTTTTTAGTGGGGTCTGTCTCTGGTTTTGGAATCAAGGTAATGCTGGCTTCATAGAAAGAGTTTGTAAATTTTCTTTCCATTTCTATTTTTTGGAACAGTTTCAAGAGAATAGGTGCTAAGTCTTCCTTAAATGTTTGGTAGAATTCCCCTGGAAAGTCATCTGGCCCTGGACACTTGTTTTTTGGCAGATATTTGAATACTACTTCGATTTCCTTACTGGTTATGGGTCTGTTCAAATTTTCTGTTTCTTCCTGTTTCAGTTTTGGTAGTGTATATGTTTCTAGGAATTTGTCCATTTCTTCCAGATTACCCATTTAACTGGTATATATTTGGTCATAATATTCTCTTATTATTGTTTATATTTCTTTGTGTTGGTTGTGATCTTTCCTCTTTCATTCTTGGTTTTATTTATTTTGGTTCTTTCCTGTTTCTTTTTGATCAAACTGGCTAGTGGTTTATCAATTTTGTGGATTCTTTCAAAGAACCAGCTTCTGGTTTCATTGATCTGTTCTACTGGTTTTTTGGTTTCAATAGCATTGATTTCTTCTCTAATTTTTATTATTTCCTGTCTTCTGCTGTTTGGGGGTTTTATTTGCTGTTATTTTTCCAGCTCCTTAAGGCGTAAAGTTAGGTTGTATGTCTGAGATCTTTCTTCCTTCTTTAGGAAGGCCTGGATTGCTATATACTTTCCTCTTATGACCGCCTTTGATGCAGAGGTTTTGGATTGTGGTGCTATCATTTTCATTGACTTCCATATACTTTTTTATTTCGTCGTTAACTACTTGGTTAGCATGTTCTTCAGTCTTCAAGTATTTGTTACCTTTCCAAATTTTTCCTTGTGATTGATTTCGAGTTTCATAGCGTTGTGATCTGAAAATATGCATGGTATGATCTCGATCTTTTTGTACTTTCTTAGGGCTGATTTGTGTCCCAGTATATGGCCTATTTTGGAGAACGTTCCATGTGCACTGGAGAAGAATGTATATTCTGCTGCTTTAGGATGAAATGTTCGGGATATATCTGTTAAGTCCATCTGGTCCAGTGTGTCATTCAAAGCCATTGTTTCCTTGTTGATTTTTTGATTAGATGATCTGTCCATTGTTGTGAGTGGGGTGTTGAAGTCTCCTACTACTATGGTATTACTATCGATGAATTTCTTTATGTTTGTGATTAATTGATTTATATATTTGGGTGCTTACACATTTGGAGCATAAATGTTTACAATTGTTAGGTATTCTTGGTGGATAGACCCCTTGATTATGATATAATGCCCTTCTGCATCTCTTGGTACAGTCTTTATTTTGAAGTCTAGATTGTCTGATATAAGTATGGCTACTCTGGCTTTCTTTTGTTCACCATTAGAATGATAGATGGTTCCCCATCCCCTTACTTTCAATCTGAAGGTGTCTCTAGGTCTAAAGCGGGTCTCTTGTAAAAAGCATATAGATGGATCTTGTTTTTTTATCCATTCTGTTACCCTATGTCTTTTGATTGGAACATTGAGTCCATCGATGTTTAGGGTGAGTATTGAAAGATATGGATTTATTGCCATTATGATGCTTGTAGAGTTGGAGTTCTGGTGGTGTTCTCTGGTGCTTTCTAAACTTTGTTGCTTTTGGTATATATCTATATCTATATCTATATCTATATCTATATCTATATCTATATC